>NC_071097.1:25180252-25207752 GCF_027358695.1 Spea bombifrons | reverse complement strand
GGATGCCTCCTGATCGAGGCGTTCCAGCGACACCATTTAAGTTTAGGAGGCGATCGTTGATCGCCTCCTAAACGCTTTTAAAACAATGTATGGCGGCTGTTGACGCCCCGGGGAGGGGCCAGACATGGCCCCCGATGCCGATCTCGGCCTTGCTGAATGCCTCGACATCGAGGCATTGCAGCAAGGCCGTTTAAGCGAAGAAAGTGATCCTTGATCACTTTCTAAGCTTATTTAACTTTTTGACGGTTCAGGACCGTCAAAGGTCATTTAGTGACCTTCTTGTCATGACGGTCCTGAACCGGCAAAGGTCGCGAAGGGGTTAAGTTTAAAAGGCTAATTGATTATTAGAAAACTCTTTTTGCTATATTACAGCTACAAATTTCCATGAAAACAGCTAGCAGACCCCAAACATTTAACTAACTGCAATATTTTAACACGTTTGAGAAGTACCTGCCTCGAGCCCCGTGTATATTTCCTGATCATTGCCTCTGGGTCTCGGCGCGTACGATTCTTCTCACCTGATGCGGCAGAGGTAGGTGGCAACACAAAAACTCACAACTATGGATAAATATCACTGTTCTGTTACTGCTTATCTTAAAGGGAAAATATAATGTCACAGACAGCTTCACAAAAAATCATGTTAAATATGCATTAATATGCATTCTTAAAAAAAAAGCAGCCAATGAGTGACAAGAAAGCCATGCATTTCCCTTGTTACAAGGAAATTTAGAATATTTAGAATATGGCAGCAGCAGTATTGAGGTGCGTTCAAATAAAATAAGCAAAATACTTTATTATGCACAAAAGTGCTACTAGAGCATAAATTATAAAAAATCAATACATACATGGCAGAAGAGCAGATAATGTGGAAGATCCCCAACGTTTCCGCACAGCAGAACCGCCAAAGTCCATCGATGCTGCCCGTGTGTCCTGAGACAGTTCTTGGTCTTGTTTTAGCTTCAAGGTGGCTTTATGCTTGTTCCATGTATGTTCCCTTAAAAAAGCAAATAACAGGAATAGGTTGCAGTAGTTATCTTAACCGAGCAGAAGGGGTTCTAAAACATTTGGTCCGTAGTGAGGTCACTTACCAACGGCTGTAGGTAACTCGCAGTCCGGTCACTCGGCAAGGGTAGCAGGCGAATTACACAGGAGTGGTGTCAGGTCACCAGAGAACAGGACTGGACAGCGGTCAGGTCGATGATTACAGCCAGATAACTGAAATAGGATTGGGTTTCTTGCCACGACTTTTAACAACAGATAAAGAGTCAGATTACGGAGTTGAAAGTCAATAAAAAGGAAGCCATGAGCACCGTAAGTGTAAGGTGTATGCGTGAGGCCTTACACGGCTATTACTGCTGGGCGTTAATTAGCACCATGTACCACAAAGAAATTGAATACGAATCAGTGCTGTCCGGAATTCAAAAACCTGCAGAGTTTCCAATGGAAGCAGAGACTTATGGATAAACACATATAATATGTATTAACTCCTTAATTCCCACTTTAGGGATTTGAGAGGTAGACAGTAGTTCATTTTTGGTTTCAGATCCACGTTGAGGACAGAATAGACTGTCCTTAAGTGTAGCGAGGATAAAATGTGTAATAATAGTAATGGAGATCTGTGTAGGGAGAGGAACAACCCAGGGCCACCAAGAGCTGTCTCTATTTAGCATGATTATAATGCTAGGAGGGTACAGGTAGGCATTTTCATTATGCGGTGCTGGCGAGTGTTACCGTCGGACAGCACCCAATATAAAGCCAACGCTTGCCCTTTGCCTACCCCTTTGTTCACCAAAAGAAATGCTCTCCACTCTTCAGTCCTTTTTCCCAGTCTGTCTCTGGCGTGGTGCGGGTACTATAATACGTGACTGCCCATCAAAGCCGGCTTTTCCTCCCCATCCCCTGTGTCTTTTGATTGATTAAATATTAATTGCTTACCATTTGATGAATGCTCTCTTTTTCTGCCAATTGACAAATATGTTTTCTCGTGTTCAAGCTCCAAGAAAGGACCCATGCAAAAAACAAACAAACAAACAACAAAACAGTAAAATTTCAGATGAAGAAAAAAGCAAATAAAAAAGAAAAGATGCCAGAAAGACTCCTTCTGCATCAGAGGAAAACATTATGAAAACTGATAACTGGTTTCGCTTAATCAGTTATATTATAACATACATAACACATAACACCCTCAGCTTCATTAGGTTAACTGCAGCTCTAGTCTTATTATCATGAAGCCCAATGGAGTGATCCAGCTGATTATTGCTGTGGTTGCTTATAGCGATTAGACCATTTTTCAGCCAGCAGAATAGCTTTGTGTCTGAAATGCCGCCCCGACCCAGGAAAAAGAAAAAAAAAAAAAAAAAAAAAAAAGGAATATGATACGATTGGCGTCCAAGACCTGCAGTAACTGTGCTAACTATGGCTGTATAAAATAGTTTTGTGTGTTTGGGTTTATCTTCAGCTCCGTAGTTGACTACAAAACCGAATGCGAAGCGCAGACTATTTTTATTATTTACTGTTTTATATCGCACCATCAAATTCCAGAGCGCTGTACAATGGGTAGACAGGACATAGCAAGTAGCGTGTAACATAACACATTGACTTACAGAAACAACAGGTGAGGAGAGCCCTGCTCAAAGGAGCTTACAATCTAGAGGGATTTAGGGTGTATTACACCATAGTTAAAAGGTGCCATTGTAAGGGATAGACTAGCCACACTAGTGTAAGTATTGAATGAGAGGGACTAGGAGAGATGAGCTAAGGGAATATGGGGGTTGTTAATGTGCAATATTATAAGCGTCCTTAAGGAAGTGGGTCTTGAGGGATCTTTTGAAGGACCGAAGGCAGTGGGGAGAAGGATAGACCGGGGGAGGGCATTCCAGAGGATAGGAGCAGCCCTGGAGAAATCTCGTAAGCGTGCATGAGAGCTAGAAATCAGAGGAGAGGATAGAAGGAAATCGTTGGATGAGCGGAGGGACCGGTGTGAAGTGTATTTAGAGAGATGAGCGAGGAGATGTAGGGAGGGGAAACACTGTGAAGGGCTTTGAAAGAAAGAGTGAGGATTTTGAAATGAATCCTGAAGCGCACAGGCAGCCAGTGAAGAGACTGACAGAGGGGAGAGACGTTAGTAAAGCGACGGGAGAGGAAGAGGAGTCTGGCAGCAGCATTCTTGGTGGATTGTAGAGAGGTGAGACGGTTAAGAGGGAGACCAGCTAAGACAGAGTAACAGTAGCCAAGACGGGAGTGAGGGGAGGTGACGTTGAAAAGTGCTTGGGATGAGAGAAGGGGAGAAGAAAGTAGTCATGGTGCATTACAGACATAGTGTGGGGTTGCAGATGGCTGGAGAGAGATAATGATTTTACTAACAACAGAGGAAAGAGAAAAGAGGAACAAGAGGATTGTGAACACGGTATGTGAAGGAAAATGGTGATGGGAATGGAGGTGGGGGAAACACAAAAAGCAGTAGGCAGCACTTGACAGTTCAGTGGAATATTGATTGCAGGGAGTCTCCCAGGCCTTCTCTGTCCAACTTGGTGAACTCCCAGGTAGTGGCATCCGGTGATGGAAAGTGGCACATTCATTAAGATTTAAAAAATAGGGTACTTAACCTTAGGGGGCAGCGGCAGCTGCTCTCCTCCACTGCAGTCCAATCACTTTCCACGGGTTAGCTGCGTGAAATCAGGTGGAGCACTTTGCACACGCGCACACAATGTTCGCAGAGTCGGGGCTGGGGCAGTAAGTATATCACATGGCAGGAGATATAGAATGCACAGAAAATAGCTGGTGCCATTTCAGTGCGCCCAATAAAACCATATATTTTTGAAAACTAGACACCGCAGAGTGTTTTAAATGCTGGTATTTTAACTCTTTGCATGCACACATTTTACCACCAGCATTTTGCAGCAAGTTTGCAGTAGTATTTTTTTGTGTGTATTTTTCCCCCCACACACACCTACTTTATGTATGAATTTACAGCTCCTGGTATATGCCGCTGTCACACAACACCCCAATATGTGTTCAGCAACATCTCCTGAGTCCAGTGGGGAACTAAAAGGCCATATTTGGGACGTGTGCATTTTTCTAATTGGAAATTAGATGTGTGGCCATCCTTCCCCCCGTGTTAATTGGGACATTGTTGAACCCGGCCAATTCAATTTACCCCATCAAATCATAAATTTGGGCATTTAATATGCCAGTATTTTAACTCTTTCCATGCGAGAATTGTTTTAAGCAAATGTGCAATTTTAGGACTTGCTCACAAAAATATATTTTTCATATATAAATTATTTTATTTTTACATTTTTTTCAACTTGAAGGTTGCCCTGATAGTGACTTCAGTGGGAAATTATTTTTACATTTTACTGGTTTTTTTTTTAAACTATTTTTTTCTAATTGTTATTTTTAATTTAATTTTACTAATCACAGTGATTAGAAAGATGCGCTCCATTGACTTGCATGGTTGAATGCAGTACCTGTATTCAACCTGCAAGTGGAGCCAGAGTTCTCTAGAGGGTCTGGAGACCATCTAGCGAACTTTTTCAACTTGATTGCTTTTTACTTATTTTTTTTTTTTTTTACAGGGTGGCCACCTTCTTGCGGATGGCAAAGATCACTTGCAGCGGCGGCTGTGACCGCTCTCCGGAGCGGTCACAGCCCGTCCTGGGTTAAGTATTTGGTGTCGCTGAATGCCTCCTGATCGAGGCATTCCAGCGACACCATTTAAGTTTAGGAGGTGATCGTTGATCGCCTCCTAAACGCTTTTAAAACGGGCGTCCGCCGCCATACAAGGTATGGCGGAAGTTGACACCCCGGGGAGGGGCCAGACATGGCCCCTAGTGCCGATCGTGGTGTTGCTGAATGCCTCGAGGTCGAGGCATTACAGCAACACCGTTTGGGTGCAGAAAGCGAACGTAGATCGCTTTCTGCACCCGCTTAAAGTCATGACGGTCCTGGCACGTCAATTGTCACTAACCTGATGTTAGTGCATGACGTGCCAGAACCGACAATTGTCATTAAGGGGTTAAAATATTTATGGATAGGGAAGGCTTCCCCACGACACTTACTCAAGCGCAGACCTGTATACCTTGCATTCTCGTCTTGGATAAGTGATGTAGTGTACAGTGACGTGATATTACACCCCGCGTGATGAGCCCGGTGATTTATGCCAGCAGAACAGTATCCTAGTAGCCGATACATACCTCCACCTTCATGCCACTTCATGGGTTGTATTTTGATAAATAAGGTGTATGAGTTTCTACGGGTAATGTATTATTTGCCATCAAGTTGAAGTTATTATTGGTTTAGTAAAAAAAAAAAAGGGTATGTTATATAATAAGGTATCGGAATGGTCTTACTTACATTCCTTCCGTCACTGCGGCCGCTGTAATCAGTCGTTTTAAGTAACAGTGATTTTGAACACAGGTGCAGATCTAAGATGCTGGCGTGCAAGCAGTTCTTCAGACGAGGGTACCGGTTTCCATGCAGTCTGCTTCTCCAGACGTGTTTTTTTTTTTTTTTGTGTCCGTTCACATCCAACCCTTATGTTTGTATTATATCGGAAGGTTTAAAGCCACCAAGCGGTGTAGACAATTTGTGTATTTATCATTATTAACCCACAACAACCTGTTTATTTAAATAAGCAGGAGGTACGGGGAACATTTGAAGGGAATACATCAATGTGTTGCCCACAAAGTATTAGAATTGGATATTGTGTAAGTGAGATTCCAACTACAAGAAGTGCATCATAGCATAGTATGGAACATAAGGAAATGCGAGTAAAATTAATGGGTCACCAACAATGGTCACTCGTAGTAATTTGAAGTTACAATTGACCAGGGAATTTGCTCATTTGAAATATATCTATTTCCGACGAGGCACTGAATCTCTCTATTAACTTTCCGACCAGAGAAACTTGAATACATTTGAAGATCAAAAGGAGGACTGTGCTGACCCGAGTGCTCTGTGTGGGAAAAACAAAACCGACGTCAAAGTACAAAAAGCCCAAAGTGCTTACTTTGCACCGAACCCAATCCGTGGCTACTCGATTAGGAAGTCATATTTATTGAGGAGTCTGTTTACATTATATGTGGAATATTATGCACTAAAGAAGTTAAACGAATTGTGGCAGATGTTTGGATTTCAGTTATGTAGACTACTTTAGTGATCAGTCATAGAAGTCATTCCCCCCCCCCCCCGAGCACATAAATTGGATAATTTATGGTATTTCAGAAATCACTACTTGTGAAACGTCTGTGTGATTTTCCAACATATACTTCATTGCAGATTTCCATGGGATAATGATTAAGTATCCTATTACAGTGGGAAGGTAGGAGTGTATACTAGGGCATTCCTCATAGGATTTCATCCATGTAGTTTATGCAAGTTTACAGCTACCCGCTTCCTTACCGGTATAATATGGTGGTGGAGTGTTCAGGAGAAAAACATTTTTTGCACATTTTAATTACCTTGGATGCCTTATAAATATCCACGGTGACACAGGTTACTTCAAAAGGTTTTAGCAATAATTGGGGGGAAAGCAGACCAAGGACCGTTTAAGGTCTGAGTCTCTACATCGCATGGCATGGGAAGTTTTCTATGGCCGCTGGTTAGAGCCAACCGTACGGATTTGTTCCAGCGAATGCAGTAAGTTTGTGGATCAAACTTTACCCAGATTGTTTACCATTTGCCAGGATGACATTAAGCACAGAGTAGAGACTTTGGGGAAGGATTCACACACATTCAATTTATTGCATACGTAGTGCATGCCTTCATCAAGCACATTTCTATGTTACACGATTTGCTCAACCCCCCCAAAACACATATCTACAATACATGGTTTACGTTCCAGTAGAGACTGCTCCATTTAACAATGTAAAAAGTCATCCTACTAGTTTAAATTAATAGATTTTAAATCTTACTGGGAAGGACACGTAAATCTTTATCAGGGAACTGTATAAAATCTGACGACGTATGAATTCAGTCCAACCCGCACACCTAGTGAGACATACGAACCTGTCAACTGGCTCTATTTTGGGCCAAGTGCCAACGCTCAGGGATTTTACTCAACCGATTAGTCAGGTGCAAAAAAATTGAACCGGAGATTAATTTAAAAGGAAAACCGTTACAGCAGATGCAGCGTATCCCATCAGAGCCAGGTGCTTAGGGGATCCTCTAGTCTAGCCAGCGGTATCTAGTGCAAAACAAGAAGTGACACAATCATCTACGATCCTACGGCCATTCTTTGGTCAAAAAAAAAAACAAAAAGAAATTATAGCATTCGCTTCGGAACTAAACTTCAAAAACTTCAAAAAAAAAGTTACTTTCGAGTTCCAGTGTACACCGATATTTATCAGCATAAAACACTTAAGAGCTGAATTCAATGGCGTCATCTGTTATCTGCTGTTTCCTCTGCTGTCCATGTGGAGGTAGTACTGCGAGAGAGGGGAAACATGAATCAGTGACCTCAATATTACGGAGCAAAATAATAAAAATGTAGTTCTAATATTAGAAACACCACGTGTATCACCAAAAAAAACAGATTTGCACATATACTGGTGGTGCGGCTGTGCCATCTTCAGACCTTAAGCCTGGCACTGGCATTACAACATAAGGATCCCCTTAAAATGAGCAAGGCAAAGCACGCTTTCTTGGCAGAGGTAATTACGTCTCTTAAGAAGCGGCCTTTGCCTCATCAAACAAGAGTTGAGGTTCTCCCTAAACAGCGATCGACTGTCCCACTGACCACAAGGACACAGAATGAGGCCCAACTATGATTCAGTACCTGCCGCCTATTCCTATGAAAGGCGCCCACTCACTCGCATTGGCAAGGGTTGGGGTTTCAGCTTTCTCGCTTTACAATTCAGTTTGCCGGTTTGTCCAGCCTCAAGGGCTGAGCTGGCCCTGTATAATGCACAATGTGATAGGCGAAGAGACTTATTATTTATGTTTTATATAGCACCATCAGATTCTGTAGCGCTGGACAACGGGTAGACAGGACATAGCAAGTAGTATGTAACATAACAAATTGACTTACAGCAACAACAGGTGAGGAGGTCCCTGCGCAAAGGAGTTAACAATCTAGAGGGATTTAGTGCCATGGTAAGGGATGGGGCAGCCACACTAGTGTAAGTACTGCATTAGAGAGACTAGGAGAGGTGAGCTAAGGGAATATGGGGGGGGGGTGTTAATGTGCAATATAAGCGCCCTTAAAGAAGTGGGGAAGAGGGATTTTTTGAAGGATCGAAGGCAGGGAGAGAGACGGATAGACTGGGGGAGGGCATTCCAGAGGATAGGGGCAGCCCTGGAGAAATCTTGTAAGCGTGCATGAGAGCTAGAAATCAGAGGAGAGAAGGAGATCATTGGATGAGCAGAGAGAGCGGCGTGGAGTGTATTTAGAGATGAACGAGGAGATGTAGGGAGGGGAACCGAAGGGCTTTGAAGGTAAGAGTAAGGATTTTGAAATGAATCCTGAGGCGCACAGGAAGCCAGTGAAGAGACTGACAGAGGGGAGAGATGTTAGTAAAGCGATGAGAGAGTAAGATAAGTCTGGCAGCAGCATTCATGGTGGATTGTAGAGCGGTGAAGCTGTTAAGACCAGCTTAGACAGAGTTACAGTAATCAAGATGGGAGACAATCAGGGCATGGACAAGAGCCTAAGTGGCATGCTGTGTTTGGAAGGGAGGGATGGATGCTGGCAATGTTTTTTAAGATGGGGACGGAGACAGACTGAATGTGGGGGGTGAACGAAAGGTCAGAGGTCAAGGGTGACACCAAGACTGCGTGTGCATGAGTAGACTGGGAGATGATGGCGCAATCAACAATGAGGGAAATTGATGGGGGAGTCTTAGCATCGGAAGGCGGGAAGATGAGAAGTCCTGTTTTGGAGAGGTTAAGTTTCAAGAAACATGTTGATATCCAGGTGGAGACAGATGCAAGGCAGTTAGTTACACGATCTAAGGCAGAGGGAGAGAGATCAGGGGAGGATAGATAGATCTGGGCTTCATCAGCATACAGGTGGTATTGAAAGCCTAAGGATGAGGGCAGGGCGGTGACTGTGCAGATATGTCATCTCTGATAGTTTTCATTTTATTATCGAAGTATGTGGCAAAGTCTGATGCATTAAGGTTAGTGGAAGGGGTCGTAGGGATCGGTTGAAGCAGGGAATTGAAAGCATTATTAGAGTCGTTTAGGGTTGTAAGACAGGGAGGAGATTGAAGGCAGAGTAGTAGGAACATAGCATTCATTGATAGCGCAGAAAGTCAGACATGGAATGAGGGGACTTTCACCAACTACGTTTAGCGGTGCGGGAACATCGACGTAGGTGTTGGGGTTACAGTCATGTGCCAGGGTTGGAAGCGTGAACGTCGCGAGGAGCGAGTAGTAACTGGTGCTACATGATAGAGAGCAGATGCGAGAGTGGAGTTATAGACAGAGGTGGCGTTGTTAAGGGCATGTCATGTTTGAGATAGGAGAGAGAGTAAATTGATTGAGTTCTGAAGGTTAATAGAGCTGAGGTCTGTGCGGAGATCTGTGAGAGCCAGGGACACCTTTATCTAATCAGTATTCATGTCCTAAACCTTCTCCCCACCCACCCTTACAAATGAACAACGGCGTAAAGGTAACATAATGGTGAGGAATAATCATGTAGATTCAGTGAGAAGGAGAAGATAACTCCCAAGGGTATACACTTAAGGTGGGTTTGTAACATATATGCCTTGCTTATTTAATGCCTAAGCATAGTTACATATACGTATTTAGTGTAAAGAACTATAAATGCGGGTTTAGCAAAAGGGGCACATTAAGTCTCCAAGTAGTGGTAGTAGTAGAAGTTGTAGTGTGGTCAACAGGTGTATCTGTCTAGAAGGTTAATGAAGATACACAATGTCTTGAATAAACGCATGGTCTACCTTTTCTTTTCAGGCTAGGAGCCCTTTTCATAGCATTTTCTTTAGAGATGAAGGGAATTATGATTTTTTTTTTTTTAAATACAATTATGCAGACTCTGCAGTGCTTTCATGAAATGTTTAAAAGATTTACCTCGTGGTGCTTCCATAGGGACTTTCTGTGTGACACTGTGCTTCCTTTTCTTATCCTCTTAGGTTGGAATAGCTTTGTTCACAGTTGAAAGAGGCAACGTGCTGGAGACAACAGACGGCATTAGAAGACCAATGTATGAAAATCTGGAGCGTGTGTAAGACGACGTCTAAGCAACTGATTTTGGAACACACGGACAGCAAAAAGTTTCCACGATCGGATGGCTTCTGTGGATAAAATTCTGTCAACGGCAGAAAATGTCACAGAATTTATAAGGTCCACGCGCTAATGACATTTCTTTATAAACGTCAAACAATTATAAACTGCCTGCCGTCCTTCACCAGGAGCTCTGGGCGTATGCGGAATCCCAATCTGCACTGCTTGGGCACCGTGTGTTTAGTTTTATTAACTACAGGAGCGAAGCTTTGGTCGATTAGTTAGCACAGGGTTCCATAGGGATCTTCAACTGTCCATATTTACAGTTTTGTGCACATTGGTGTTATTGCCAGAGCTGTAAGACTCTTGTGTATCGTAATCAAAGTCAATAATCCAAAGTGACTGATTTAGCATAGCCACAGTGAAAAATACTAATTTCAGAAAATGTGAATTTGAAGTTAGATTGCCCAGACTTGCTTTTATTATGGACTTGCTTCTATTATAAAGTTTTACTATGTTTTTTTTTCCCCATTTCATTTCATTGTTGAGCAAGTACAAATTGGAGATAGTTGGATGGATTTATTAGCGGTCAAAAACAGAATATTGAAAGTTAAATCCAATTCCTCTGTAATCCTAGTATCGCAGTGTGTCTCATCCACTGAACACACCAGCTCAGCCTATAAATTGACACATATACAATGCTAGAAAATCAGAATTCTGTAGTCTGTAAATTAAAACCAAGATCAAATACGTACTGCCATCCTCTGCTTTTCGCCCCCACTCAGTACATCCAGTCTTGAACACTGTCCCAGCCGCCTTCACGTTCCAAAATCTAACCCAGCTGCACATTGTCAAGGTATTCCTTCAATACCTAGGGAGTGAATATAAAACAAAGATGAGTAGTTAAGCCACTTAACTAAATACAGCTAAGCAAGTCATTTCAGTGTGTAAGAAAATTAGAAGAGAAGTTTCAACATACTGGACCGTTTTTCTCGCCTTATCAGGAATACCTTTACGTTTCCAGTGTTCTGGAGTGTCTGGGTAAATGACTTGGTCCCGTAACGTTCCCAAAGTCATATGGTCTCTATGTAAGATATTGTCATTTCCCGTCCTGCGAGGACGATTCGTCCCAATGCCTGAGACATCCTCAGCAGCATTCTTCCACTCTGGTAATAATCCTTCAAGGCAAAGCATTAAACATTAAGAACGTGCCCGGCTGCAGAGTATATCATCGTTTATCCCACCATTATTTCACTCACCTCAAGGAGCTCAGCTCAGTCCACGCGGGGTGGTTAGGGGTGAGGAACGGACTGCTGACAACCAGGTAACCAACCACAGTCTCTAGATCTGCAATAATCAAAAAGCACACCACAGACATTAAATGCCAGCATAGACACTGACCACTTAAAATCAAAACTTTTTACACAGCTATATGCAGATGAAGCCATCTGAGAGACCCAGGCATACAGAGTGTCTCCCACTGCCTCAGCCTACCTATATCCCACAGTAAATAATAATAATGCTAAACTGTCACCATCTTCTATAGCAAACGTAAAAATATTACTAAAGTATGACATGCAAATAATTCTTACCAGTAACATTTTCTGATGGTCTCCTGTCTGGTGTGAGTAGCCAAAAACCACCATGTTCACATTGTAATGTTGCATCTCTTGGAAGCCCCATGGAGATTTATGCTCTAATAAAGCCGGATGCCCCACACCATTGCACAACAGACTGCCTTGAGTGAAACGCCAGTTACTAGCAAAATGGAGCCCTTTAGATAATATTATATAATATTAATACAATATATTAAAAGGTTACTTGAAAGAATAAAAAAATAATCAATATACCATAAAAAAAAAAAAAACATCTACCATAAACTCTTAAAAGTAATCCATGTGCGTATAATATTGAGGCTTTGACTTGGATGCAACTAAAAAACAAAATATATCAGCATGTGATAAAATTCAGATAACATGGGGGGGGGGTTGGGACCTGGTTATATCATGATGACCACAGCAGTAATAACCACAGTCAAATCTGTTCAATCTGACCGGGATTTTGGCCCTCTGCTCTTTGCACAATAGATGTAATTCATCAATATTTGTGACTTGTGTTGTTAAAGAAGCCCTAGTCACACAAAAACATACCTGAACGCCAAAAGCATTTGTCAGCTTGATGATATACAGAACGATATCCAAAAATGGCTGAAGAAAAAAAAACAACAAATGAAACTCACAATAAAACAACTCTATATACCCGCAACAATAATGGGAAATATCTATAATATAGGAGAATAGGAAAGCAAGCCACTAGTTAACGTGGCAAATGATTACATGTTATTCACAAGAACAGCGTATGCATGTGTGTAAATTGTATTGATAAATAACAGCATAATAAAAGGGGAGGCATAATAAGTGTAGCCAAAAGATTGTCATCTTCGGTACCAGTATATTTAACGTATGTTCATTTGTAAGTTGCATTTACTTTTAGGGTACCCTATCGTAACAGCTCTACCAAATCTGTTGGTGCTATATAAAATGTAAACGCAGTCATGAAAGTACAACAGTCTACAGACCACTTTATTGGGGTAAAATAGCTATGGATACATTTGTAAAGGAGGCCCCTGTCTGTAAATCTCACAGTGTAAGTAATACACCGGTAATATAAATGGCAGCTACATTAACTTTATAATTATTTTCCTTGTGAAAGGAATACAGTAAGAGCATAAAGGGCCATAGCCTATTTTTGAAGTACCCAGCACAAACTAAAAAAAAAAAAAAAAAAAAAAAAAAAAGGTAACAAAACACTCACAACTAGAAGAGCCATGAGGAAACTCACCTTGCTTAAGTTTGAATACTGGTTCACCACGCTGTTACAAAACCTCTCAACATCTTGCGTGAGCAGCTGATCTGCATTTGCTGTCCTGTTGTCCAAGTTGCCCATTTTGTAATAGGTAAAGGATCTTAAATGGGGGAAAAAAGAACAATCTATGTGGGGAACGTATTATACATCTAATGGAACATTACTGAGAAGATAAGTAATTGTCTCTTAGGCTCAAAACATGGTTATATCACCACGATCACAGCAACAATAACCACAGTCAAACTCTTCCAGTAGTTATCAATCTGGCCGGGATTTTGTTCACCGGCGCTTTGTAGAATTGATGTAATTCATCAATGTTTGTGGCTTGAAGTCCTAGTCATACAAAAACATACCCGAGCCCCAATAGCACTTACCAGCTTGACAATATACAGACAGACATAATCCTACAGAATTAGCTGCTAGACACGATTAATCCATCTTGTATGTCCAGTTATTTAGCCTTGTTCAAGACTATGTTAGCTGTAGCTAAAGTTTCCACACACACACACACACATTTTATATATATACATACACAGCTACAGTTTTTACCATCATTAAGCCATGGCAAAAATTGCCCATAGATCCTGCTTTGCATAATTTTGTTTTTTTTGAAGATATAGGTTTTAAAAGGTGGCAAACACAGCAGAACAGATCTCTGCCTTGTAGGCCTCTATTGTTTTTCTCTTAGACAGCATGTCATGACCTACATGTACTTCCCAAAAGGGAGGCGGAATACCTTAAGGGGAGATGGTTCAGGACAACATGGCTACATATATATATATATATACACATATATATATACATATATATATATATATACATATATACACACATATATATATATATATATACATATATACACACACACACACACATTTACATATCATATATAAACACTTAAATGCAACATTCTCCTGAGCTTACAAACTCAGCGTCTCCTTGCACAAATATATCCACAGGCTAGAAGATAAAATAAAGTTAATATACGGACAGAATGTTTTAAGAGACGTGCATCTTCACTCATGCCATGCCACAGAGGCCAAAAGAAGAAAACAAACGTTTTAGCTCACTATAATAACTACAAAAGCGTCTGGCAGCGAGCGGCTCTAGGAAATATAATCTGGTCGTGTGAAATAGCCGCTACCAAGCACACACGTTTTAGCATGTCCCCCAATGTCTAATCTTTCGATTAAGTAGAAAAAAAGGCAACACAAGAATGCTTACGGCAGGCATGGTGGCTATAAAGTTGAAGAGGTTTCTGCTGCGGCCGATGATCGCACTGCAAACCACCACATGTATGTATGTATGTATGTATGTATGTATGTTATAGCGCACTTTTCACAGAGGCACAAGATTCTTGAGAAAATCGGTGAAATGCAATATCCTTATACAAGGCTTTTGATGGATGCAGAACGGATTTAAAATAAAGCCACGTGGCAGAAATACGATACTGCACAGGCTGCGCGCAAATAGGTGACCGTCAAAACCGAGATTCTACCAGCTGACTAGCAGCTATATGGCGCCAAACCGGGAGTAGGCGCCAAACCGGAAGTGGCCATGGGAAGTCGGCGCATGCGCAGAACGGACCTGAAGCTAAACCGGAAGTGGGGCATCCACCTACTGCGCATGCGCGAAATCGGAAGTCAGCGCATGCGCAGAACGGACCTGAAGCTAAACCGGAAGTGGGGCATCCACCTACTGCGCATGCGCGAAATCGGAAGCCAGCGCATGCGCAGAACGGACCTGACTCTAAACCGGAAGTGGGGCATCCACCTACTGCGCATGCGCGAAATCGGAAGACAGCGCATGCGCAGAACGGACCTGCCGCTAAACCGGAAGTGGGGCATCCACCTACTGCGCATGCGCGAAATCGGAAGCCAGCGCATGCGCAGAACGGACCTGACTCTAAACCGGAAGTGGGGCATCCACCTACTGCGCATGCGCGAAATCGGAAGTCAGCGCATGCGCAGAACGGACCTGACTCTAAACCGGAAGTGGGGCATCCACCTACTGCGCATGCGCGAAACCGGAAGTTCGCGCATGCGCACAACGGGCCGGACTAAACCGGAAGTGGGGCATCCACCTACTGCGCATGCGCCAAACTGGAAGCCCGCGCATGCGCACAACGGACCTGACCCCGACTTTTTAGCTGATGAAAGATTGAGACAGATCATTTCATTGATGAAGATGATCTGCAGCAGCATGGTAGCAGATTCTTTTCTAAACACACAGCTGTCAGCACAGGTTTCACATAGTCCTGTAATTGGATTCTATAATTTTACATTTTCTTGGTAAAAACACATTTAATCTTTAATGTTTGTATATGTATATATACACAGTATTTATGTTTTACAGCAATTATATTCACACACACACACACACACACACACACACACACACACATACACATTTGGCCCATCAAAATATCAACCAGATCAGAAATACAGAAAACAGCCTGCGGTCTGATGACACGTTGTTATCACTAATTCAAGTTTAACCCCTTAAGGACCGGGCTCATTTTTCGTTTTCTACCCTGTGGGACCGAGGCTGTTTTGACACTTTTGTGGTGCTTGTGTTCAGGTGTAATTTTCTCCTCACTCATTTAGTGTACCCACATAAGTTATATATTGTTTTTTTCAGGACAAGATGGGCTTTCTTCAGATACCATTATTTTGATCGTATCATCTTATTTACTATAAAAAAAATAAAAAAAACATGGTGAAAAATTGAAAAAAAAGACATTTTATGACTTTTATTTGAAAAATCTTTTACTCACCTAAAAAAGCAAGTAAAAAAACTAGCTAAATAGATTCTACTACTTGTCCTGAGTTTAGAGATACCCAATGTTTTTATGTTTTTTTGCTGTTTTTTGTACGTTATAGGGCAATAAGTACAAGCAGCGTTTTATGATTTCCAAATCTTTTTTAACAAATCTGGTCAGTCTGCCTACATCTCCTCTTTGGAACATCTTTGAAGCCGGTTAACTCAATTTAAAGGTAAGTGTTTGGTGTCGCTGGATGCCTCCTGATCGAGGCGTTCCAGCGACACCATTTAAGTTTAGGAGGCGATCGTTGATCGCCTCCTAAACGCTTTTAAAACAATGTATGGCGGCTGTTGACGCCCCGGGGAGGGGCCAGACATGGCCCCCGATGCCGATCTCGGCCTTGCTGAATGCCTCGACATCGAGGCATTGCAGCAAGGCCGTTTAAGCGAAGAAAGTGATCCTTGATCACTTTCTAAGCTTATTTAACTTTTTGACGGTTCAGGACCGTCAAAGGTCATTTAGTGACCTTCTTGTCATGACGGTCCTGAACCGGCAAAGGTCGCGAAGGGGTTAAGTTTAAAAGGCTAATTGATTATTAGAAAACTCTTTTTGCTATATTACAGCTACAAATTTCCATGAAAACAGCTAGCAGACCCCAAACATTTAACTAACTGCAATATTTTAACACGTTTGAGAAGTACCTGCCTCGAGCCCCGTGTATATTTCCTGATCATTGCCTCTGGGTCTCGGCGCGTACGATTCTTCTCACCTGATGCGGCAGAGGTAGGTGGCAACACAAAAACTCACAACTATGGATAAATATCACTGTTCTGTTACTGCTTATCTTAAAGGGAAAATATAATGTCACAGACAGCTTCACAAAAAATCATGTTAAATATGCATTAATATGCATTCTTAAAAAAAAAGCAGCCAATGAGTGACAAGAAAGCCATGCATTTCCCTTGTTACAAGGAAATTTAGAATATGGCAGCAGCAGTATTGAGGTGCGTTCAAATAAAATAAGCAAAATACTTTATTATGCACAAAAGTGCTACTAGAGCATAAATTATAAAAAATCAATACATACATGGCAGAAGAGCAGATAATGTGGAAGATCCCCAACGTTTCCGCACAGCAGAACCGCCAAAGTCCATCGATGCTGCCCGTGTGTCCTGAGACAGTTCTTGGTCTTGTTTTAGCTTCAAGGTGGCTTTATGCTTGTTCCATGTATGTTCCCTTAAAAAAGCAAATAACAGGAATAGGTTGCAGTAGTTATCTTAACCGAGCAGAAGGGGTTCTAAAACATTTGGTCCGTAGTGAGGTCACTTACCAACGGCTGTAGGTAACTCGCAGTCCGGTCACTCGGCAAGGGTAGCAGGCGAATTACACAGGAGTGGTGTCAGGTCACCAGAGAACAGGACTGGACAGCGGTCAGGTCGATGATTACAGCCAGATAACTGAAATAGGATTGGGTTTCTTGCCACGACTTTTAACAACAGATAAAGAGTCAGATTACGGAGTTGAAAGTCAATAAAAAGGAAGCCATGAGCACCGTAAGTGTAAGGTGTATGCGTGAGGCCTTACACGGCTATTACTGCTGGGCGTTAATTAGCACCATGTACCACAAAGAAATTGAATACGAATCAGTGCTGTCCGGAATTCAAAAACCTGCAGAGTTTCCAATGGAAGCAGAGACTTATGGATAAACACATATAATATGTATTAACTCCTTAATTCCCACTTTAGGGATTTGAGAGGTAGACAGTAGTTCATTTTTGGTTTCAGATCCACGTTGAGGACAGAATAGACTGTCCTTAAGTGTAGCGAGGATAAAATGTGTAATAATAGTAATGGAGATCTGTGTAGGGAGAGGAACAACCCAGGGCCACCAAGAGCTGTCTCTATTTAGCATGATTATAATGCTAGGAGGGTACAGGTAGGCATTTTCATTATGCGGTGCTGGCGAGTGTTACCGTCGGACAGCACCCAATATAAAGCCAACGCTTGCCCTTTGCCTACCCCTTTGTTCACCAAAAGAAATGCTCTCCACTCTTCAGTCCTTTTTCCCAGTCTGTCTCTGGCGTGGTGCGGGTACTATAATACGTGACTGCCCATCAAAGCCGGCTTTTCCTCCCCATCCCCTGTGTCTTTTGATTGATTAAATATTAATTGCTTACCATTTGATGAATGCTCTCTTTTTCTGCCAATTGACAAATATGTTTTCTCGTGTTCAAGCTCCAAGAAAGGACCCATGCAAAAAACAAACAAACAAACAACAAAACAGTAAAATTTCAGATGAAGAAAAAAGCAAATAAAAAAGAAAAGATGCCAGAAAGACTCCTTCTGCATCAGAGGAAAACATTATGAAAACTGATAACTGGTTTCGCTTAATCAGTTATATTATAACATACATAACACATAACACCCTCAGCTTCATTAGGTTAACTGCAGCTCTAGTCTTATTATCATGAAGCCCAATGGAGTGATCCAGCTGATTATTGCTGTGGTTGCTTATAGCGATTAGACCATTTTTCAGCCAGCAGAATAGCTTTGTGTCTGAAATGCCGCCCCGACCCAGGAAAAAAAAAAAAAAAAAAAAAAAAAAAAAAGGAATATGATACGATTGGCGTCCAAGACCTGCAGTAACTGTGCTAACTATGGCTGTATAAAATAGTTTTGTGTGTTTGGGTTTATCTTCAGCTCCGTAGTTGACTACAAAACCGAATGCGAAGCGCAGACTATTTTTATTATTTACTGTTTTATATCGCACCATCAAATTCCAGAGCGCTGTACAATGGGTAGACAGGACATAGCAAGTAGCGTGTAACATAACACATTGACTTACAGAAACAACAGGTGAGGAGAGCCCTGCTCAAAGGAGCTTACAATCTAGAGGGATTTAGGGTGTATTACACCATAGTTAAAAGGTGCCATTGTAAGGGATAGACTAGCCACACTAGTGTAAGTATTGAATGAGAGGGACTAGGAGAGATGAGCTAAGGGAATATGGGGGTTGTTAATGTGCAATATTATAAGCGTCCTTAAGGAAGTGGGTCTTGAGGGATCTTTTGAAGGACCGAAGGCAGTGGGGAGAAGGATAGACCGGGGGAGGGCATTCCAGAGGATAGGAGCAGCCCTGGAGAAATCTCGTAAGCGTGCATGAGAGCTAGAAATCAGAGGAGAGGATAGAAGGAAATCGTTGGATGAGCGGAGGGACCGGTGTGAAGTGTATTTAGAGAGATGAGCGAGGAGATGTAGGGAGGGGAAACACTGTGAAGGGCTTTGAAAGAAAGAGTGAGGATTTTGAAATGAATCCTGAAGCGCACAGGCAGCCAGTGAAGAGACTGACAGAGGGGAGAGACGTTAGTAAAGCGACGGGAGAGGAAGAGGAGTCTGGCAGCAGCATTCTTGGTGGATTGTAGAGAGGTGAGACGGTTAAGAGGGAGACCAGCTAAGACAGAGTAACAGTAGCCAAGACGGGAGTGAGGGGAGGTGACGTTGAAAAGTGCTTGGGATGAGAGAAGGGGAGAAGAAAGTAGTCATGGTGCATTACAGACATAGTGTGGGGTTGCAGATGGCTGGAGAGAGATAATGATTTTACTAACAACAGAGGAAAGAGAAAAGAGGAACAAGAGGATTGTGAACACGGTATGTGAAGGAAAATGGTGATGGGAATGGAGGTGGGGGAAACACAAAAAGCAGTAGGCAGCACTTGACAGTTCAGTGGAATATTGATTGCAGGGAGTCTCCCAGGCCTTCTCTGTCCAACTTGGTGAACTCCCAGGTAGTGGCATCCGGTGATGGAAAGTGGCACATTCATTAAGATTTAAAAAATAGGGTACTTAACCTTAGGGGGCAGCGGCAGCTGCTCTCCTCCACTGCAGTCCAATCACTTTCCACGGGTTAGCTGCGTGAAATCAGGTGGAGCACTTTGCACACGCGCACACAATGTTCGCAGAGTCGGGGCTGGGGCAGTAAGTATATCACATGGCAGGAGATATAGAATGCACAGAAAATAGCTGGTGCCATTTCAGTGCGCCCAATAAAACCATATATTTTTGAAAACTAGACACCGCAGAGTGTTTTAAATGCTGGTATTTTAACTCTTTGCATGCACACATTTTACCACCAGCATTTTGCAGCAAGTTTGCAGTAGTATTTTTTTGTGTGTATTTTTCCCCCCACACACACCTACTTTATGTATGAATTTACAGCTCCTGGTATATGCCGCTGTCACACGACACCCCAATATGTGTTCAGCAACATCTCCTGAGTCCAGTGGGGAACTAAAAGGCCATATTTGGGACGTGTGCATTTTTCTAATTGGAAATTAGATGTGTGGCCATCCTTCCCCCCGTGTTAATTGGGACATTGTTGAACCCGGCCAATTCAATTTACCCCATCAAATCATAAATTTGGGCATTTAATATGCCAGTATTTTAACTCTTTCCATGCGAGAATTGTTTTAAGCAAATGTGCAATTTTAGGACTTGCTCACAAAAATATATTTTTCATATATAAATTATTTTATTTTTACATTTTTTTCAACTTGAAGGTTCCCCTGATAGTGACTTCAGTGGGAAATTATTTTTACATTTTACTGGTTTTTTTTTTAAACTATTTTTTTCTAATTGTTATTTTTAATTTAATTTTACTAATCACAGTGATTAGAAAGATGCGCTCCATTGACTTGCATGGTTGAATGCAGTACCTGTATTCAACCTGCAAGTGGAGCCAGAGTTCTCTAGAGGGTCTGGAGACCATCTAGCGAACTTTTTCAACTTGATTGCTTTTTACTTATTTTTTTTTTTTTTACAGGGTGGCCACCTTCTTGCGGATGGCAAAGATAACTTGCAGCGGCGGCTGTGACCGCTCTCCGGAGCGGTCACAGCCCGTCCTGGGTTAAGTATTTGGTGTCGCTGAATGCCTCCTGATCGAGGCATTCCAGCGACACCATTTAAGTTTAGGAGGTGATCGTTGATCGCCTCCTAAACGCTTTTAAAACGGGCGTCCGCCGCCATACAAGGTATGGCGGAAGTTGACACCCCGGGGAGGGGCCAGACATGGCCCCTAGTGCCGATCGTGGTGTTGCTGAATGCCTCGAGGTCGAGGCATTACAGCAACACCGTTTGGGTGCAGAAAGCGAACGTAGATCGCTTTCTGCACCCGCTTAAAGTCATGACGGTCCTGGCACGTCAATTGTCACTAACCTGATGTTAGTGCATGACGTGCCAGAACCGACAATTGTCATTAAGGGGTTAAAATATTTATGGATAGGGAAGGCTTCCCCACGACACTTACTCAAGCGCAGACCTGTATACCTTGCATTCTCGTCTTGGATAAGTGATGTAGTGTACAGTGACGTGATATTACACCCCGCGTGATGAGCCCGGTGATTTATGCCAGCAGAACAGTATCCTAGTAGCCGATACATACCTCCACCTTCATGCCACTTCATGGGTTGTATTTTGATAAATAAGGTGTATGAGTTTCTACGGGTAATGTATTATTTGCCATCAAGTTGAAGTTATTATTGGTTAAGTAAAAAAAAAAAGGGTATGTTATATAATAAGGTATCGGAATGGTCTTACTTACATTCCTTCCGTCACTGCGGCCGCTGTAATCAGTCGTTTTAAGTAACAGTGATTTTGAACACAGGTGCAGATCTAAGATGCTGGCGTGCAAGCAGTTCTTCAGACGAGGGTACCGGTTTCCATGCAGTCTGCTTCTCCAGACGTGTTTTTTTTTTTTTTTTTGTGTCCGTTCACATCCAACCCTTATGTTTGTATTATATCGGAAGGTTTAAAGCCACCAAGCGGTGTAGACAATTTGTGTATTTATCATTATTAACCCACAACAACCTGTTTATTTAAATAAGCAGGAGGTACGGGGAACATTTGAAGGGAATACATCAATGTGTTGCCCACAAAGTATTAGAATCGGATATTGTGTAAGTGAGATTCCAACTACAAGAAGTGCATCATAGCATAGTATGGAACATAAGGAAATGCGAGTAAAATTAATGGGTCACCAACAATGGTCACTCGTAGTAATTTGAAGTTACAATTGACCAGGGAATTTGCTCATTTGAAATATATCTATTTCCGACGAGGCACTGAATCTCTCTATTAACTTTCCGACCAGAGAAACTTGAATACATTTGAAGATCAAAAGGAGGACTGTGCTGACCCGAGTGCTCTGTGTGGGAAAAACAAAACCGACGTCAAAGTACAAAAAGCCCAAAGTGCTTACTTTGCACCGAACCCAATCCGTGGCTACTCGATTAGGAAGTCATATTTATTGAGGAGTCTGTTTACATTATATGTGGAATATTATGCACTAAAGAAGTTAAACGAATTGTGGCAGATGTTTGGATTTCAGTTATGTAGACTACTTTAGTGATCAGTCATAGAAGTCATTCCCCCCCCCCCCCGAGCACATAAATTGGATAATTTATGGTATTTCAGAAATCACTACTTGTGAAACGTCTGTGTGATTTTCCAACATATACTTCATTGCAGATTTCCATGGGATAATGATTAAGTATCCTATTACAGTGGGAAGGTAGGAGTGTATACTAGGGCATTCCTCATAGGATTTCATCCATGTAGTTTATGCAAGTTTACAGCTACCCGCTTCCTTACCGGTATAATATGGTGGTGGAGTGTTCAGGAGAAAAACATTTTTTGCACATTTTAATTACCTTGGATGCCTTATAAATATCCACGGTGACACAGGTTACTTCAAAAGGTTTTAGCAATAATTGGGGGGAAAGCAGACCAAGGACCGTTTAAGGTCTGAGTCTCTACATCGCATGGCATGGGAAGTTTTCTATGGCCGCTGGTTAGAGCCAACCGTACGGATTTGTTCCAGCGAATGCAGTAAGTTTGTGGATCAAACTTTACCCAGATTGTTTACCATTTGCCAGGATGACATTAAGCACAGAGTAGAGACTTTGGGGAAGGATTCACACACATTCAATTTATTGCATACGTAGTGCATGCCTTCATCAAGCACATTTCTATGTTACACGATTTGCTCAACCCCCCCAAAACACATATCTACAATACATGGTTTACGTTCCAGTAGAGACTGCTCCATTTAACAATGTAAAAAGTCATCCTACTAGTTTAAATTAATAGATTTTAAATCTTACTGGGAAGGACATGTAAATCTTTATCAGGGAACTGTATAAAATCTGACGACGTATGAATTCAGTCCAACCCGCACACCTAGTGAGACATACGAACCTGTCAACTGGCTCTATTTTGGGCCAAGTGCCAACGCTCAGGGATTTTACTCAACCGATTAGTCAGGTGCAAAAAAATTGAACCGGAGATTAATTTAAAAGGAAAACCGTTACAGCAGATGCAGCGTATCCCATCAGAGCCAGGTGCTTAGGGGATCCTCTAGTCTAGCCAGCGGTATCTAGTGCAAAACAAGAAGTGACACAATCATCTACGATCCTACGGCCATTCTTTGGTCAAAAAAAAAAAACAAAAAGAAATTATAGCATTCGCTTCGGAACTAAACTTCAAAAACTTCAAAAAAAAAAGTTACTTTCGAGTTCCAGTGTACACCGATATTTATCAGCATAAAACACTTAAGAGCTGAATTCAATGGCGTCATCTGTTATCTGCTGTTTCCTCTGCTGTCCATGTGGAGGTAGTACTGCGAGAGAGGGGAAACATGAATCAGTGACCTCAATATTACGGAGCAAAATAATAAAAATGTAGTTCTAATATTAGAAACACCACGTGTATCACCAAAAAAAAACAGATTTGCACATATACTGGTGGTGCGGCTGTGCCATCTTCAGACCTTAAGCCTGGCACTGGCATTACAACATAAGGATCCCCTTAAAATGAGCAAGGCAAAGCACGCTTTCTTGGCAGAGGTAATTACGTCTCTTAAGAAGCGGCCTTTGCCTCATCAAACAAGAGTTGAGGTTCTCCCTAAACAGCGATCGACTGTCCCACTGACCACAAGGACACAGAATGAGGCCCAACTATGATTCAGTACCTGCCGCCTATTCCTATGAAAGGCGCCCACTCACTCGCATTGGCAAGGGTTGGGGTTTCAGCTTTCTCGCTTTACAATTCAGTTTGCCGGTTTGTCCAGCCTCAAGGGCTGAGCTGGCCCTGTATAATGCACAATGTGATAGGCGAAGAGACTTATTATTTATGTTTTATATAGCACCATCAGATTCTGTAGCGCTGGACAACGGGTAGACAGGACATAGCAAGTAGTATGTAACATAACAAATTGACTTACAGCAACAACAGGTGAGGAGGTCCCTGCGCAAAGGAGTTAACAATCTAGAGGGATTTAGTGCCATGGTAAGGGATGGGGCAGCCACACTAGTGTAAGTACTGCATTAGAGAGACTAGGAGAGGTGAGCTAAGGGAATATGGGGGGGGGTGTTAATGTGCAATATAAGCGCCCTTAAAGAAGTGGGGAAGAGGGATTTTTTGAAGGATCGAAGGCAGGGAGAGAGACGGATAGACTGGGGGAGGGCATTCCAGAGGATAGGGGCAGCCCTGGAGAAATCTTGTAAGCGTGCATGAGAGCTAGAAATCAGAGGAGAGAAGGAGATCATTGGATGAGCAGAGAGAGCGGCGTGGAGTGTATTTAGAGATGAACGAGGAGATGTAGGGAGGGGAACCGAAGGGCTTTGAAGGTAAGAGTAAGGATTTTGAAATGAATCCTGAGGCGCACAGGAAGCCAGTGAAGAGACTGACAGAGGGGAGAGATGTTAGTAAAGCGATGAGAGAGTAAGATAAGTCTGGCAGCAGCATTCATGGTGGATTGTAGAGCGGTGAAGCTGTTAAGACCAGCTTAGACAGAGTTACAGTAATCAAGATGGGAGACAATCAGGGCATGGACAAGAGCCTAAGTGGCATGCTGTGTTTGGAAGGGAGGGATGGATGCTGGCAATGTTTTTTAAGATGGGGACGGAGACAGACTGAATGTGGGGGGTGAACGAAAGGTCAGAGGTCAAGGGTGACACCAAGACTGCGTGTGCATGAGTAGACTGGGAGATGATGGCGCAATCAACAATGAGGGAAATTGATGGGGGAGTCTTAGCATCGGAAGGCGGGAAGATGAGAAGTCCTGTTTTGGAGAGGTTAAGTTTCAAGAAACATGTTGATATCCAGGTGGAGACAGATGCAAGGCAGTTAGTTACACGATCTAAGGCAGAGGGAGAGAGATCAGGGGAGGATAGATAGATCTGGGCTTCATCAGCATACAGGTGGTATTGAAAGCCTAAGGATGAGGGCAGGGCGGTGACTGTGCAGATATGTCATCTCTGATAGTTTTCATTTTATTATCGAAGTATGTGGCAAAGTCTGATGCATTAAGGTTAGTGGAAGGGGTCGTAGGGATCGGTTGAAGCAGGGAATTGAAAGCATTATTAGAGTCGTTTAGGGTTGTAAGACAGGGAGGAGATTGAAGGCAGAGTAGTAGGAACATAGCATTCATTGATAGCGCAGAAAGTCAGACATGGAATGAGGGGACTTTCGCCAACTACGTTGAGCGGTGCGGGAACATCGACGTAGGTGTTGGGGTTACAGTCATGTGCCAGGGTTGGAAGCGTGAACGTCGCGAGGAGCGAGTAGTAACTGGTGCTACATGATAGAGAGCAGATGCGAGAGTGGAGTTATAGACAGAGGTGGCGTTGTTAAGGGCATGTCATGTTTGAGATAGGAGAGAGAGTAAATTGATTGAGTTCTGAAGGTTAATAGAGCTGAGGTCTGTGCGGAGATCTGTGAGAGCCAGGGACACCTTTATCTAATCAGTATTCATGTCCTAAACCTTCTCCCCACCCACCCTTACAAATGAACAACGGCGTAAAGGTAACATAATGGTGAGGAATAATCATGTAGATTCAGTGAGAAGGAGAAGATAACTCCCAAGGGTATACACTTAAGGTGGGTTTGTAACATATATGCCTTGCTTATTTAATGCCTAAGCATAGTTACATATACGTATTTAGTGTAAAGAACTATAAATGCGGGTTTAGCAAAAGGGGCACATTAAGTCTCCAAGTAGTGGTAGTAGTAGAAGTTGTAGTGTGGTCAACAGGTGCATCTGTCTAGAAGGTTAATGAAGATACACAATGTCTTGAATAAACGCATGGTCTACCTTTTCTTTTCAGGCTAGGAGCCCTTTTCATAGCATTTTCTTTAGAGATGAAGGGAATTATGATTTTTTTTTTTTTTAAATACAATTATGCAGACTCTGCAGTGCTTTCATGAAATGTTTAAAAGATTTACCTCGTGGTGCTTCCATAGGGACTTTCTGTGTGACACTGTGCTTCCTTTTCTTATCCTCTTAGGTTGGAATAGCTTTGTTCACAGTTGAAAGAGGCAACGTGCTGGAGACAACAGACGGCATTAGAAGACCAATGTATGAAAATCTGGAGCGTGTGTAAGACGACGTCTAAGCAACTGATTTTGGAACACACGGACAGCAAAAAGTTTCCACGATCGGATGGCTTCTGTGGATAAAATTCTGTCAACGGCAGAAAATGTCACAGAATTTATAAGGTCCACGCGCTAATGACATTTCTTTATAAACGTCAAACAATTATAAACTGCCTGCCGTCCTTCACCAGGAGCTCTGGGCGTATGCGGAATCCCAATCTGCACTGCTTGGGCACCGTGTGTTTAGTTTTATTAACTACAGGAGCGAAGCTTTGGTCGATTAGTTAGCACAGGGTTCCATAGGGATCTTCAACTGTCCATATTTACAGTTTTGTGCACATTGGTGTTATTGCCAGAGCTGTAAGACTCTTGTGTATCGTAATCAAAGTCAATAATCCAAAGTGACTGATTTAGCATAGCCACAGTGAAAAATACTAATTTCAGAAAATGTGAATTTGAAGTTAGATTGCCCAGACTTGCTTCTATTATAAAGTTTTACTATGTTTTTTTTTCCCCATTTCATTTCATTGTTGAGCAAGTACAAATTGGAGATAGTTGGATGGATTTATTAGCGGTCAAAAACAGAATATTGAAAGTTAAATCCAATTCCTCTGTAATCCTAGTATCGCAGTGTGTCTCATCCACTGAACACACCAGCTCAGCCTATAAATTGACACATATACAATGCTAGAAAATCAGAATTCTGTAGTCTGTAAATTAAAACCAAGATCAAATACGTACTGCCATCCTCTGCTTTTCGCCCCCACTCAGTACATCCAGTCTTGAACACTGTCCCAGCCGCCTTCACGTTCCAAAATCTAACCCAGCTGCACATTGTCAAGGTATTCCTTCAATACCTAGGGAGTGAATATAAAACAAAGATGAGTAGTTAAGCCACTTAACTAAATACAGCTAAGCAAGTCATTTCAGTGTGTAAGAAAATTAGAAGAGAAGTTTCAACATACTGGACCGTTTTTCTCGCCTTATCAGGAATACCTTTACGTTTCCAGTGTTCTGGAGTGTCTGGGTAAATGACTTGGTCCCGTAACGTTCCCAAAGTCATATGGTCTCTATGTAAGATATTGTCATTTCCCGTCCTGCGAGGACGATTCGTCCCAATGCCTGAGACATCCTCAGCAGCATTCTTCCACTCTGGTAATAATCCTTCAAGGCAAAGCATTAAACATTAAGAACGTGCCCGGCTGCAGAGTATATCATCGTTTATCCCACCATTATTTCACTCACCTCAAGGAGCTCAG
>NC_071097.1:25035252-25175252 GCF_027358695.1 Spea bombifrons | reverse complement strand
CTGGGTCTCGGCGCGTACGATTCTTCTCACCTGATGCGGCAGAGGTAGGTGGCAACACAAAAACTCACAACTATGGATAAATATCACTGTTCTGTTACTGCTTATCTTAAAGGGAAAATATAATGTCACAGACAGCTTCACAAAAAATCATGTTAAATATGCATTAATATGCATTCTTAAAAAAAAAGCAGCCAATGAGTGACAAGAAAGCCATGCATTTCCCTTGTTACAAGGAAATTTAGAATATTTAGAATATGGCAGCAGCAGTATTGAGGTGCGTTCAAATAAAATAAGCAAAATACTTTATTATGCACAAAAGTGCTACTAGAGCATAAATTATAAAAAATCAATACATACATGGCAGAAGAGCAGATAATGTGGAAGATCCCCAACGTTTCCGCACAGCAGAACCGCCAAAGTCCATCGATGCTGCCCGTGTGTCCTGAGACAGTTCTTGGTCTTGTTTTAGCTTCAAGGTGGCTTTATGCTTGTTCCATGTATGTTCCCTTAAAAAAGCAAATAACAGGAATAGGTTGCAGTAGTTATCTTAACCGAGCAGAAGGGGTTCTAAAACATTTGGTCCGTAGTGAGGTCACTTACCAACGGCTGTAGGTAACTCGCAGTCCGGTCACTCGGCAAGGGTAGCAGGCGAATTACACAGGAGTGGTGTCAGGTCACCAGAGAACAGGACTGGACAGCGGTCAGGTCGATGATTACAGCCAGATAACTGAAATAGGATTGGGTTTCTTGCCACGACTTTTAACAACAGATAAAGAGTCAGATTACGGAGTTGAAAGTCAATAAAAAGGAAGCCATGAGCACCGTAAGTGTAAGGTGTATGCGTGAGGCCTTACACGGCTATTACTGCTGGGCGTTAATTAGCACCATGTACCACAAAGAAATTGAATACGAATCAGTGCTGTCCGGAATTCAAAAACCTGCAGAGTTTCCAATGGAAGCAGAGACTTATGGATAAACACATATAATATGTATTAACTCCTTAATTCCCACTTTAGGGATTTGAGAGGTAGACAGTAGTTCATTTTTGGTTTCAGATCCACGTTGAGGACAGAATAGACTGTCCTTAAGTGTAGCGAGGATAAAATGTGTAATAATAGTAATGGAGATCTGTGTAGGGAGAGGAACAACCCAGGGCCACCAAGAGCTGTCTCTATTTAGCATGATTATAATGCTAGGAGGGTACAGGTAGGCATTTTCATTATGCGGTGCTGGCGAGTGTTACCGTCGGACAGCACCCAATATAAAGCCAACGCTTGCCCTTTGCCTACCCCTTTGTTCACCAAAAGAAATGCTCTCCACTCTTCAGTCCTTTTTCCCAGTCTGTCTCTGGCGTGGTGCGGGTACTATAATACGTGACTGCCCATCAAAGCCGGCTTTTCCTCCCCATCCCCTGTGTCTTTTGATTGATTAAATATTAATTGCTTACCATTTGATGAATGCTCTCTTTTTCTGCCAATTGACAAATATGTTTTCTCGTGTTCAAGCTCCAAGAAAGGACCCATGCAAAAAACAAACAAACAAACAACAAAACAGTAAAATTTCAGATGAAGAAAAAAGCAAATAAAAAAGAAAAGATGCCAGAAAGACTCCTTCTGCATCAGAGGAAAACATTATGAAAACTGATAACTGGTTTCGCTTAATCAGTTATATTATAACATACATAACACATAACACCCTCAGCTTCATTAGGTTAACTGCAGCTCTAGTCTTATTATCATGAAGCCCAATGGAGTGATCCAGCTGATTATTGCTGTGGTTGCTTATAGCGATTAGACCATTTTTCAGCCAGCAGAATAGCTTTGTGTCTGAAATGCCGCCCCGACCCAGGAAAAAGAAAAAAAAAAAAAAAAAAAAAAAAGGAATATGATACGATTGGCGTCCAAGACCTGCAGTAACTGTGCTAACTATGGCTGTATAAAATAGTTTTGTGTGTTTGGGTTTATCTTCAGCTCCGTAGTTGACTACAAAACCGAATGCGAAGCGCAGACTATTTTTATTATTTACTGTTTTATATCGCACCATCAAATTCCAGAGCGCTGTACAATGGGTAGACAGGACATAGCAAGTAGCGTGTAACATAACACATTGACTTACAGAAACAACAGGTGAGGAGAGCCCTGCTCAAAGGAGCTTACAATCTAGAGGGATTTAGGGTGTATTACACCATAGTTAAAAGGTGCCATTGTAAGGGATAGACTAGCCACACTAGTGTAAGTATTGAATGAGAGGGACTAGGAGAGATGAGCTAAGGGAATATGGGGGTTGTTAATGTGCAATATTATAAGCGTCCTTAAGGAAGTGGGTCTTGAGGGATCTTTTGAAGGACCGAAGGCAGTGGGGAGAAGGATAGACCGGGGGAGGGCATTCCAGAGGATAGGAGCAGCCCTGGAGAAATCTCGTAAGCGTGCATGAGAGCTAGAAATCAGAGGAGAGGATAGAAGGAAATCGTTGGATGAGCGGAGGGACCGGTGTGAAGTGTATTTAGAGAGATGAGCGAGGAGATGTAGGGAGGGGAAACACTGTGAAGGGCTTTGAAAGAAAGAGTGAGGATTTTGAAATGAATCCTGAAGCGCACAGGCAGCCAGTGAAGAGACTGACAGAGGGGAGAGACGTTAGTAAAGCGACGGGAGAGGAAGAGGAGTCTGGCAGCAGCATTCTTGGTGGATTGTAGAGAGGTGAGACGGTTAAGAGGGAGACCAGCTAAGACAGAGTAACAGTAGCCAAGACGGGAGTGAGGGGAGGTGACGTTGAAAAGTGCTTGGGATGAGAGAAGGGGAGAAGAAAGTAGTCATGGTGCATTACAGACATAGTGTGGGGTTGCAGATGGCTGGAGAGAGATAATGATTTTACTAACAACAGAGGAAAGAGAAAAGAGGAACAAGAGGATTGTGAACACGGTATGTGAAGGAAAATGGTGATGGGAATGGAGGTGGGGGAAACACAAAAAGCAGTAGGCAGCACTTGACAGTTCAGTGGAATATTGATTGCAGGGAGTCTCCCAGGCCTTCTCTGTCCAACTTGGTGAACTCCCAGGTAGTGGCATCCGGTGATGGAAAGTGGCACATTCATTAAGATTTAAAAAATAGGGTACTTAACCTTAGGGGGCAGCGGCAGCTGCTCTCCTCCACTGCAGTCCAATCACTTTCCACGGGTTAGCTGCGTGAAATCAGGTGGAGCACTTTGCACACGCGCACACAATGTTCGCAGAGTCGGGGCTGGGGCAGTAAGTATATCACATGGCAGGAGATATAGAATGCACAGAAAATAGCTGGTGCCATTTCAGTGCGCCCAATAAAACCATATATTTTTGAAAACTAGACACCGCAGAGTGTTTTAAATGCTGGTATTTTAACTCTTTGCATGCACACATTTTACCACCAGCATTTTGCAGCAAGTTTGCAGTAGTATTTTTTTGTGTGTATTTTTCCCCCCACACACACCTACTTTATGTATGAATTTACAGCTCCTGGTATATGCCGCTGTCACACAACACCCCAATATGTGTTCAGCAACATCTCCTGAGTCCAGTGGGGAACTAAAAGGCCATATTTGGGACGTGTGCATTTTTCTAATTGGAAATTAGATGTGTGGCCATCCTTCCCCCCGTGTTAATTGGGACATTGTTGAACCCGGCCAATTCAATTTACCCCATCAAATCATAAATTTGGGCATTTAATATGCCAGTATTTTAACTCTTTCCATGCGAGAATTGTTTTAAGCAAATGTGCAATTTTAGGACTTGCTCACAAAAATATATTTTTCATATATAAATTATTTTATTTTTACATTTTTTTCAACTTGAAGGTTGCCCTGATAGTGACTTCAGTGGGAAATTATTTTTACATTTTACTGGTTTTTTTTTTAAACTATTTTTTTCTAATTGTTATTTTTAATTTAATTTTACTAATCACAGTGATTAGAAAGATGCGCTCCATTGACTTGCATGGTTGAATGCAGTACCTGTATTCAACCTGCAAGTGGAGCCAGAGTTCTCTAGAGGGTCTGGAGACCATCTAGCGAACTTTTTCAACTTGATTGCTTTTTACTTATTTTTTTTTTTTTTTACAGGGTGGCCACCTTCTTGCGGATGGCAAAGATCACTTGCAGCGGCGGCTGTGACCGCTCTCCGGAGCGGTCACAGCCCGTCCTGGGTTAAGTATTTGGTGTCGCTGAATGCCTCCTGATCGAGGCATTCCAGCGACACCATTTAAGTTTAGGAGGTGATCGTTGATCGCCTCCTAAACGCTTTTAAAACGGGCGTCCGCCGCCATACAAGGTATGGCGGAAGTTGACACCCCGGGGAGGGGCCAGACATGGCCCCTAGTGCCGATCGTGGTGTTGCTGAATGCCTCGAGGTCGAGGCATTACAGCAACACCGTTTGGGTGCAGAAAGCGAACGTAGATCGCTTTCTGCACCCGCTTAAAGTCATGACGGTCCTGGCACGTCAATTGTCACTAACCTGATGTTAGTGCATGACGTGCCAGAACCGACAATTGTCATTAAGGGGTTAAAATATTTATGGATAGGGAAGGCTTCCCCACGACACTTACTCAAGCGCAGACCTGTATACCTTGCATTCTCGTCTTGGATAAGTGATGTAGTGTACAGTGACGTGATATTACACCCCGCGTGATGAGCCCGGTGATTTATGCCAGCAGAACAGTATCCTAGTAGCCGATACATACCTCCACCTTCATGCCACTTCATGGGTTGTATTTTGATAAATAAGGTGTATGAGTTTCTACGGGTAATGTATTATTTGCCATCAAGTTGAAGTTATTATTGGTTTAGTAAAAAAAAAAAAGGGTATGTTATATAATAAGGTATCGGAATGGTCTTACTTACATTCCTTCCGTCACTGCGGCCGCTGTAATCAGTCGTTTTAAGTAACAGTGATTTTGAACACAGGTGCAGATCTAAGATGCTGGCGTGCAAGCAGTTCTTCAGACGAGGGTACCGGTTTCCATGCAGTCTGCTTCTCCAGACGTGTTTTTTTTTTTTTTTGTGTCCGTTCACATCCAACCCTTATGTTTGTATTATATCGGAAGGTTTAAAGCCACCAAGCGGTGTAGACAATTTGTGTATTTATCATTATTAACCCACAACAACCTGTTTATTTAAATAAGCAGGAGGTACGGGGAACATTTGAAGGGAATACATCAATGTGTTGCCCACAAAGTATTAGAATTGGATATTGTGTAAGTGAGATTCCAACTACAAGAAGTGCATCATAGCATAGTATGGAACATAAGGAAATGCGAGTAAAATTAATGGGTCACCAACAATGGTCACTCGTAGTAATTTGAAGTTACAATTGACCAGGGAATTTGCTCATTTGAAATATATCTATTTCCGACGAGGCACTGAATCTCTCTATTAACTTTCCGACCAGAGAAACTTGAATACATTTGAAGATCAAAAGGAGGACTGTGCTGACCCGAGTGCTCTGTGTGGGAAAAACAAAACCGACGTCAAAGTACAAAAAGCCCAAAGTGCTTACTTTGCACCGAACCCAATCCGTGGCTACTCGATTAGGAAGTCATATTTATTGAGGAGTCTGTTTACATTATATGTGGAATATTATGCACTAAAGAAGTTAAACGAATTGTGGCAGATGTTTGGATTTCAGTTATGTAGACTACTTTAGTGATCAGTCATAGAAGTCATTCCCCCCCCCCCCCGAGCACATAAATTGGATAATTTATGGTATTTCAGAAATCACTACTTGTGAAACGTCTGTGTGATTTTCCAACATATACTTCATTGCAGATTTCCATGGGATAATGATTAAGTATCCTATTACAGTGGGAAGGTAGGAGTGTATACTAGGGCATTCCTCATAGGATTTCATCCATGTAGTTTATGCAAGTTTACAGCTACCCGCTTCCTTACCGGTATAATATGGTGGTGGAGTGTTCAGGAGAAAAACATTTTTTGCACATTTTAATTACCTTGGATGCCTTATAAATATCCACGGTGACACAGGTTACTTCAAAAGGTTTTAGCAATAATTGGGGGGAAAGCAGACCAAGGACCGTTTAAGGTCTGAGTCTCTACATCGCATGGCATGGGAAGTTTTCTATGGCCGCTGGTTAGAGCCAACCGTACGGATTTGTTCCAGCGAATGCAGTAAGTTTGTGGATCAAACTTTACCCAGATTGTTTACCATTTGCCAGGATGACATTAAGCACAGAGTAGAGACTTTGGGGAAGGATTCACACACATTCAATTTATTGCATACGTAGTGCATGCCTTCATCAAGCACATTTCTATGTTACACGATTTGCTCAACCCCCCCAAAACACATATCTACAATACATGGTTTACGTTCCAGTAGAGACTGCTCCATTTAACAATGTAAAAAGTCATCCTACTAGTTTAAATTAATAGATTTTAAATCTTACTGGGAAGGACACGTAAATCTTTATCAGGGAACTGTATAAAATCTGACGACGTATGAATTCAGTCCAACCCGCACACCTAGTGAGACATACGAACCTGTCAACTGGCTCTATTTTGGGCCAAGTGCCAACGCTCAGGGATTTTACTCAACCGATTAGTCAGGTGCAAAAAAATTGAACCGGAGATTAATTTAAAAGGAAAACCGTTACAGCAGATGCAGCGTATCCCATCAGAGCCAGGTGCTTAGGGGATCCTCTAGTCTAGCCAGCGGTATCTAGTGCAAAACAAGAAGTGACACAATCATCTACGATCCTACGGCCATTCTTTGGTCAAAAAAAAAAACAAAAAGAAATTATAGCATTCGCTTCGGAACTAAACTTCAAAAACTTCAAAAAAAAAGTTACTTTCGAGTTCCAGTGTACACCGATATTTATCAGCATAAAACACTTAAGAGCTGAATTCAATGGCGTCATCTGTTATCTGCTGTTTCCTCTGCTGTCCATGTGGAGGTAGTACTGCGAGAGAGGGGAAACATGAATCAGTGACCTCAATATTACGGAGCAAAATAATAAAAATGTAGTTCTAATATTAGAAACACCACGTGTATCACCAAAAAAAACAGATTTGCACATATACTGGTGGTGCGGCTGTGCCATCTTCAGACCTTAAGCCTGGCACTGGCATTACAACATAAGGATCCCCTTAAAATGAGCAAGGCAAAGCACGCTTTCTTGGCAGAGGTAATTACGTCTCTTAAGAAGCGGCCTTTGCCTCATCAAACAAGAGTTGAGGTTCTCCCTAAACAGCGATCGACTGTCCCACTGACCACAAGGACACAGAATGAGGCCCAACTATGATTCAGTACCTGCCGCCTATTCCTATGAAAGGCGCCCACTCACTCGCATTGGCAAGGGTTGGGGTTTCAGCTTTCTCGCTTTACAATTCAGTTTGCCGGTTTGTCCAGCCTCAAGGGCTGAGCTGGCCCTGTATAATGCACAATGTGATAGGCGAAGAGACTTATTATTTATGTTTTATATAGCACCATCAGATTCTGTAGCGCTGGACAACGGGTAGACAGGACATAGCAAGTAGTATGTAACATAACAAATTGACTTACAGCAACAACAGGTGAGGAGGTCCCTGCGCAAAGGAGTTAACAATCTAGAGGGATTTAGTGCCATGGTAAGGGATGGGGCAGCCACACTAGTGTAAGTACTGCATTAGAGAGACTAGGAGAGGTGAGCTAAGGGAATATGGGGGGGGGGTGTTAATGTGCAATATAAGCGCCCTTAAAGAAGTGGGGAAGAGGGATTTTTTGAAGGATCGAAGGCAGGGAGAGAGACGGATAGACTGGGGGAGGGCATTCCAGAGGATAGGGGCAGCCCTGGAGAAATCTTGTAAGCGTGCATGAGAGCTAGAAATCAGAGGAGAGAAGGAGATCATTGGATGAGCAGAGAGAGCGGCGTGGAGTGTATTTAGAGATGAACGAGGAGATGTAGGGAGGGGAACCGAAGGGCTTTGAAGGTAAGAGTAAGGATTTTGAAATGAATCCTGAGGCGCACAGGAAGCCAGTGAAGAGACTGACAGAGGGGAGAGATGTTAGTAAAGCGATGAGAGAGTAAGATAAGTCTGGCAGCAGCATTCATGGTGGATTGTAGAGCGGTGAAGCTGTTAAGACCAGCTTAGACAGAGTTACAGTAATCAAGATGGGAGACAATCAGGGCATGGACAAGAGCCTAAGTGGCATGCTGTGTTTGGAAGGGAGGGATGGATGCTGGCAATGTTTTTTAAGATGGGGACGGAGACAGACTGAATGTGGGGGGTGAACGAAAGGTCAGAGGTCAAGGGTGACACCAAGACTGCGTGTGCATGAGTAGACTGGGAGATGATGGCGCAATCAACAATGAGGGAAATTGATGGGGGAGTCTTAGCATCGGAAGGCGGGAAGATGAGAAGTCCTGTTTTGGAGAGGTTAAGTTTCAAGAAACATGTTGATATCCAGGTGGAGACAGATGCAAGGCAGTTAGTTACACGATCTAAGGCAGAGGGAGAGAGATCAGGGGAGGATAGATAGATCTGGGCTTCATCAGCATACAGGTGGTATTGAAAGCCTAAGGATGAGGGCAGGGCGGTGACTGTGCAGATATGTCATCTCTGATAGTTTTCATTTTATTATCGAAGTATGTGGCAAAGTCTGATGCATTAAGGTTAGTGGAAGGGGTCGTAGGGATCGGTTGAAGCAGGGAATTGAAAGCATTATTAGAGTCGTTTAGGGTTGTAAGACAGGGAGGAGATTGAAGGCAGAGTAGTAGGAACATAGCATTCATTGATAGCGCAGAAAGTCAGACATGGAATGAGGGGACTTTCACCAACTACGTTGAGCGGTGCGGGAACATCGACGTAGGTGTTGGGGTTACAGTCATGTGCCAGGGTTGGAAGCGTGAACGTCGCGAGGAGCGAGTAGTAACTGGTGCTACATGATAGAGAGCAGATGCGAGAGTGGAGTTATAGACAGAGGTGGCGTTGTTAAGGGCATGTCATGTTTGAGATAGGAGAGAGAGTAAATTGATTGAGTTCTGAAGGTTAATAGAGCTGAGGTCTGTGCGGAGATCTGTGAGAGCCAGGGACACCTTTATCTAATCAGTATTCATGTCCTAAACCTTCTCCCCACCCACCCTTACAAATGAACAACGGCGTAAAGGTAACATAATGGTGAGGAATAATCATGTAGATTCAGTGAGAAGGAGAAGATAACTCCCAAGGGTATACACTTAAGGTGGGTTTGTAACATATATGCCTTGCTTATTTAATGCCTAAGCATAGTTACATATACGTATTTAGTGTAAAGAACTATAAATGCGGGTTTAGCAAAAGGGGCACATTAAGTCTCCAAGTAGTGGTAGTAGTAGAAGTTGTAGTGTGGTCAACAGGTGTATCTGTCTAGAAGGTTAATGAAGATACACAATGTCTTGAATAAACGCATGGTCTACCTTTTCTTTTCAGGCTAGGAGCCCTTTTCATAGCATTTTCTTTAGAGATGAAGGGAATTATGATTTTTTTTTTTTTAAATACAATTATGCAGACTCTGCAGTGCTTTCATGAAATGTTTAAAAGATTTACCTCGTGGTGCTTCCATAGGGACTTTCTGTGTGACACTGTGCTTCCTTTTCTTATCCTCTTAGGTTGGAATAGCTTTGTTCACAGTTGAAAGAGGCAACGTGCTGGAGACAACAGACGGCATTAGAAGACCAATGTATGAAAATCTGGAGCGTGTGTAAGACGACGTCTAAGCAACTGATTTTGGAACACACGGACAGCAAAAAGTTTCCACGATCGGATGGCTTCTGTGGATAAAATTCTGTCAACGGCAGAAAATGTCACAGAATTTATAAGGTCCACGCGCTAATGACATTTCTTTATAAACGTCAAACAATTATAAACTGCCTGCCGTCCTTCACCAGGAGCTCTGGGCGTATGCGGAATCCCAATCTGCACTGCTTGGGCACCGTGTGTTTAGTTTTATTAACTACAGGAGCGAAGCTTTGGTCGATTAGTTAGCACAGGGTTCCATAGGGATCTTCAACTGTCCATATTTACAGTTTTGTGCACATTGGTGTTATTGCCAGAGCTGTAAGACTCTTGTGTATCGTAATCAAAGTCAATAATCCAAAGTGACTGATTTAGCATAGCCACAGTGAAAAATACTAATTTCAGAAAATGTGAATTTGAAGTTAGATTGCCCAGACTTGCTTTTATTATGGACTTGCTTCTATTATAAAGTTTTACTATGTTTTTTTTTCCCCATTTCATTTCATTGTTGAGCAAGTACAAATTGGAGATAGTTGGATGGATTTATTAGCGGTCAAAAACAGAATATTGAAAGTTAAATCCAATTCCTCTGTAATCCTAGTATCGCAGTGTGTCTCATCCACTGAACACACCAGCTCAGCCTATAAATTGACACATATACAATGCTAGAAAATCAGAATTCTGTAGTCTGTAAATTAAAACCAAGATCAAATACGTACTGCCATCCTCTGCTTTTCGCCCCCACTCAGTACATCCAGTCTTGAACACTGTCCCAGCCGCCTTCACGTTCCAAAATCTAACCCAGCTGCACATTGTCAAGGTATTCCTTCAATACCTAGGGAGTGAATATAAAACAAAGATGAGTAGTTAAGCCACTTAACTAAATACAGCTAAGCAAGTCATTTCAGTGTGTAAGAAAATTAGAAGAGAAGTTTCAACATACTGGACCGTTTTTCTCGCCTTATCAGGAATACCTTTACGTTTCCAGTGTTCTGGAGTGTCTGGGTAAATGACTTGGTCCCGTAACGTTCCCAAAGTCATATGGTCTCTATGTAAGATATTGTCATTTCCCGTCCTGCGAGGACGATTCGTCCCAATGCCTGAGACATCCTCAGCAGCATTCTTCCACTCTGGTAATAATCCTTCAAGGCAAAGCATTAAACATTAAGAACGTGCCCGGCTGCAGAGTATATCATCGTTTATCCCACCATTATTTCACTCACCTCAAGGAGCTCAGCTCAGTCCACGCGGGGTGGTTAGGGGTGAGGAACGGACTGCTGACAACCAGGTAACCAACCACAGTCTCTAGATCTGCAATAATCAAAAAGCACACCACAGACATTAAATGCCAGCATAGACACTGACCACTTAAAATCAAAACTTTTTACACAGCTATATGCAGATGAAGCCATCTGAGAGACCCAGGCATACAGAGTGTCTCCCACTGCCTCAGCCTACCTATATCCCACAGTAAATAATAATAATGCTAAACTGTCACCATCTTCTATAGCAAACGTAAAAATATTACTAAAGTATGACATGCAAATAATTCTTACCAGTAACATTTTCTGATGGTCTCCTGTCTGGTGTGAGTAGCCAAAAACCACCATGTTCACATTGTAATGTTGCATCTCTTGGAAGCCCCATGGAGATTTATGCTCTAATAAAGCCGGATGCCCCACACCATTGCACAACAGACTGCCTTGAGTGAAACGCCAGTTACTAGCAAAATGGAGCCCTTTAGATAATATTATATAATATTAATACAATATATTAAAAGGTTACTTGAAAGAATAAAAAAATAATCAATATACCATAAAAAAAAAAAAAACATCTACCATAAACTCTTAAAAGTAATCCATGTGCGTATAATATTGAGGCTTTGACTTGGATGCAACTAAAAAACAAAATATATCAGCATGTGATAAAATTCAGATAACATGGGGGGGGGGTTGGGACCTGGTTATATCATGATGACCACAGCAGTAATAACCACAGTCAAATCTGTTCAATCTGACCGGGATTTTGGCCCTCTGCTCTTTGCACAATAGATGTAATTCATCAATATTTGTGACTTGTGTTGTTAAAGAAGCCCTAGTCACACAAAAACATACCTGAACGCCAAAAGCATTTGTCAGCTTGATGATATACAGAACGATATCCAAAAATGGCTGAAGAAAAAAAAACAACAAATGAAACTCACAATAAAACAACTCTATATACCCGCAACAATAATGGGAAATATCTATAATATAGGAGAATAGGAAAGCAAGCCACTAGTTAACGTGGCAAATGATTACATGTTATTCACAAGAACAGCGTATGCATGTGTGTAAATTGTATTGATAAATAACAGCATAATAAAAGGGGAGGCATAATAAGTGTAGCCAAAAGATTGTCATCTTCGGTACCAGTATATTTAACGTATGTTCATTTGTAAGTTGCATTTACTTTTAGGGTACCCTATCGTAACAGCTCTACCAAATCTGTTGGTGCTATATAAAATGTAAACGCAGTCATGAAAGTACAACAGTCTACAGACCACTTTATTGGGGTAAAATAGCTATGGATACATTTGTAAAGGAGGCCCCTGTCTGTAAATCTCACAGTGTAAGTAATACACCGGTAATATAAATGGCAGCTACATTAACTTTATAATTATTTTCCTTGTGAAAGGAATACAGTAAGAGCATAAAGGGCCATAGCCTATTTTTGAAGTACCCAGCACAAACTAAAAAAAAAAAAAAAAAAAAAAAAAAAAGGTAACAAAACACTCACAACTAGAAGAGCCATGAGGAAACTCACCTTGCTTAAGTTTGAATACTGGTTCACCACGCTGTTACAAAACCTCTCAACATCTTGCGTGAGCAGCTGATCTGCATTTGCTGTCCTGTTGTCCAAGTTGCCCATTTTGTAATAGGTAAAGGATCTTAAATGGGGGAAAAAAGAACAATCTATGTGGGGAACGTATTATACATCTAATGGAACATTACTGAGAAGATAAGTAATTGTCTCTTAGGCTCAAAACATGGTTATATCACCACGATCACAGCAACAATAACCACAGTCAAACTCTTCCAGTAGTTATCAATCTGGCCGGGATTTTGTTCACCGGCGCTTTGTAGAATTGATGTAATTCATCAATGTTTGTGGCTTGAAGTCCTAGTCATACAAAAACATACCCGAGCCCCAATAGCACTTACCAGCTTGACAATATACAGACAGACATAATCCTACAGAATTAGCTGCTAGACACGATTAATCCATCTTGTATGTCCAGTTATTTAGCCTTGTTCAAGACTATGTTAGCTGTAGCTAAAGTTTCCACACACACACACACACATTTTATATATATACATACACAGCTACAGTTTTTACCATCATTAAGCCATGGCAAAAATTGCCCATAGATCCTGCTTTGCATAATTTTGTTTTTTTTGAAGATATAGGTTTTAAAAGGTGGCAAACACAGCAGAACAGATCTCTGCCTTGTAGGCCTCTATTGTTTTTCTCTTAGACAGCATGTCATGACCTACATGTACTTCCCAAAAGGGAGGCGGAATACCTTAAGGGGAGATGGTTCAGGACAACATGGCTACATATATATATATATATACACATATATATATACATATATATATATATATACATATATACACACATATATATATATATATATACATATATACACACACACACACACATTTACATATCATATATAAACACTTAAATGCAACATTCTCCTGAGCTTACAAACTCAGCGTCTCCTTGCACAAATATATCCACAGGCTAGAAGATAAAATAAAGTTAATATACGGACAGAATGTTTTAAGAGACGTGCATCTTCACTCATGCCATGCCACAGAGGCCAAAAGAAGAAAACAAACGTTTTAGCTCACTATAATAACTACAAAAGCGTCTGGCAGCGAGCGGCTCTAGGAAATATAATCTGGTCGTGTGAAATAGCCGCTACCAAGCACACACGTTTTAGCATGTCCCCCAATGTCTAATCTTTCGATTAAGTAGAAAAAAAGGCAACACAAGAATGCTTACGGCAGGCATGGTGGCTATAAAGTTGAAGAGGTTTCTGCTGCGGCCGATGATCGCACTGCAAACCACCACATGTATGTATGTATGTATGTATGTATGTATGTTATAGCGCACTTTTCACAGAGGCACAAGATTCTTGAGAAAATCGGTGAAATGCAATATCCTTATACAAGGCTTTTGATGGATGCAGAACGGATTTAAAATAAAGCCACGTGGCAGAAATACGATACTGCACAGGCTGCGCGCAAATAGGTGACCGTCAAAACCGAGATTCTACCAGCTGACTAGCAGCTATATGGCGCCAAACCGGGAGTAGGCGCCAAACCGGAAGTGGCCATGGGAAGTCGGCGCATGCGCAGAACGGACCTGAAGCTAAACCGGAAGTGGGGCATCCACCTACTGCGCATGCGCGAAATCGGAAGTCAGCGCATGCGCAGAACGGACCTGAAGCTAAACCGGAAGTGGGGCATCCACCTACTGCGCATGCGCGAAATCGGAAGCCAGCGCATGCGCAGAACGGACCTGACTCTAAACCGGAAGTGGGGCATCCACCTACTGCGCATGCGCGAAATCGGAAGACAGCGCATGCGCAGAACGGACCTGCCGCTAAACCGGAAGTGGGGCATCCACCTACTGCGCATGCGCGAAATCGGAAGCCAGCGCATGCGCAGAACGGACCTGACTCTAAACCGGAAGTGGGGCATCCACCTACTGCGCATGCGCGAAATCGGAAGTCAGCGCATGCGCAGAACGGACCTGACTCTAAACCGGAAGTGGGGCATCCACCTACTGCGCATGCGCGAAACCGGAAGTTCGCGCATGCGCACAACGGGCCGGACTAAACCGGAAGTGGGGCATCCACCTACTGCGCATGCGCCAAACTGGAAGCCCGCGCATGCGCACAACGGACCTGACCCCGACTTTTTAGCTGATGAAAGATTGAGACAGATCATTTCATTGATGAAGATGATCTGCAGCAGCATGGTAGCAGATTCTTTTCTAAACACACAGCTGTCAGCACAGGTTTCACATAGTCCTGTAATTGGATTCTATAATTTTACATTTTCTTGGTAAAAACACATTTAATCTTTAATGTTTGTATATGTATATATACACAGTATTTATGTTTTACAGCAATTATATTCACACACACACACACACACACACACACACACACACACACATACACATTTGGCCCATCAAAATATCAACCAGATCAGAAATACAGAAAACAGCCTGCGGTCTGATGACACGTTGTTATCACTAATTCAAGTTTAACCCCTTAAGGACCGGGCTCATTTTTCGTTTTCTACCCTGTGGGACCGAGGCTGTTTTGACACTTTTGTGGTGCTTGTGTTCAGGTGTAATTTTCTCCTCACTCATTTAGTGTACCCACATAAGTTATATATTGTTTTTTTCAGGACAAGATGGGCTTTCTTCAGATACCATTATTTTGATCGTATCATCTTATTTACTATAAAAAAAATAAAAAAAACATGGTGAAAAATTGAAAAAAAAGACATTTTATGACTTTTATTTGAAAAATCTTTTACTCACCTAAAAAAGCAAGTAAAAAAACTAGCTAAATAGATTCTACTACTTGTCCTGAGTTTAGAGATACCCAATGTTTTTATGTTTTTTTGCTGTTTTTTGTACGTTATAGGGCAATAAGTACAAGCAGCGTTTTATGATTTCCAAATCTTTTTTAACAAATCTGGTCAGTCTGCCTACATCTCCTCTTTGGAACATCTTTGAAGCCGGTTAACTCAATTTAAAGGTAAGTGTTTGGTGTCGCTGGATGCCTCCTGATCGAGGCGTTCCAGCGACACCATTTAAGTTTAGGAGGCGATCGTTGATCGCCTCCTAAACGCTTTTAAAACAATGTATGGCGGCTGTTGACGCCCCGGGGAGGGGCCAGACATGGCCCCCGATGCCGATCTCGGCCTTGCTGAATGCCTCGACATCGAGGCATTGCAGCAAGGCCGTTTAAGCGAAGAAAGTGATCCTTGATCACTTTCTAAGCTTATTTAACTTTTTGACGGTTCAGGACCGTCAAAGGTCATTTAGTGACCTTCTTGTCATGACGGTCCTGAACCGGCAAAGGTCGCGAAGGGGTTAAGTTTAAAAGGCTAATTGATTATTAGAAAACTCTTTTTGCTATATTACAGCTACAAATTTCCATGAAAACAGCTAGCAGACCCCAAACATTTAACTAACTGCAATATTTTAACACGTTTGAGAAGTACCTGCCTCGAGCCCCGTGTATATTTCCTGATCATTGCCTCTGGGTCTCGGCGCGTACGATTCTTCTCACCTGATGCGGCAGAGGTAGGTGGCAACACAAAAACTCACAACTATGGATAAATATCACTGTTCTGTTACTGCTTATCTTAAAGGGAAAATATAATGTCACAGACAGCTTCACAAAAAATCATGTTAAATATGCATTAATATGCATTCTTAAAAAAAAAGCAGCCAATGAGTGACAAGAAAGCCATGCATTTCCCTTGTTACAAGGAAATTTAGAATATGGCAGCAGCAGTATTGAGGTGCGTTCAAATAAAATAAGCAAAATACTTTATTATGCACAAAAGTGCTACTAGAGCATAAATTATAAAAAATCAATACATACATGGCAGAAGAGCAGATAATGTGGAAGATCCCCAACGTTTCCGCACAGCAGAACCGCCAAAGTCCATCGATGCTGCCCGTGTGTCCTGAGACAGTTCTTGGTCTTGTTTTAGCTTCAAGGTGGCTTTATGCTTGTTCCATGTATGTTCCCTTAAAAAAGCAAATAACAGGAATAGGTTGCAGTAGTTATCTTAACCGAGCAGAAGGGGTTCTAAAACATTTGGTCCGTAGTGAGGTCACTTACCAACGGCTGTAGGTAACTCGCAGTCCGGTCACTCGGCAAGGGTAGCAGGCGAATTACACAGGAGTGGTGTCAGGTCACCAGAGAACAGGACTGGACAGCGGTCAGGTCGATGATTACAGCCAGATAACTGAAATAGGATTGGGTTTCTTGCCACGACTTTTAACAACAGATAAAGAGTCAGATTACGGAGTTGAAAGTCAATAAAAAGGAAGCCATGAGCACCGTAAGTGTAAGGTGTATGCGTGAGGCCTTACACGGCTATTACTGCTGGGCGTTAATTAGCACCATGTACCACAAAGAAATTGAATACGAATCAGTGCTGTCCGGAATTCAAAAACCTGCAGAGTTTCCAATGGAAGCAGAGACTTATGGATAAACACATATAATATGTATTAACTCCTTAATTCCCACTTTAGGGATTTGAGAGGTAGACAGTAGTTCATTTTTGGTTTCAGATCCACGTTGAGGACAGAATAGACTGTCCTTAAGTGTAGCGAGGATAAAATGTGTAATAATAGTAATGGAGATCTGTGTAGGGAGAGGAACAACCCAGGGCCACCAAGAGCTGTCTCTATTTAGCATGATTATAATGCTAGGAGGGTACAGGTAGGCATTTTCATTATGCGGTGCTGGCGAGTGTTACCGTCGGACAGCACCCAATATAAAGCCAACGCTTGCCCTTTGCCTACCCCTTTGTTCACCAAAAGAAATGCTCTCCACTCTTCAGTCCTTTTTCCCAGTCTGTCTCTGGCGTGGTGCGGGTACTATAATACGTGACTGCCCATCAAAGCCGGCTTTTCCTCCCCATCCCCTGTGTCTTTTGATTGATTAAATATTAATTGCTTACCATTTGATGAATGCTCTCTTTTTCTGCCAATTGACAAATATGTTTTCTCGTGTTCAAGCTCCAAGAAAGGACCCATGCAAAAAACAAACAAACAAACAACAAAACAGTAAAATTTCAGATGAAGAAAAAAGCAAATAAAAAAGAAAAGATGCCAGAAAGACTCCTTCTGCATCAGAGGAAAACATTATGAAAACTGATAACTGGTTTCGCTTAATCAGTTATATTATAACATACATAACACATAACACCCTCAGCTTCATTAGGTTAACTGCAGCTCTAGTCTTATTATCATGAAGCCCAATGGAGTGATCCAGCTGATTATTGCTGTGGTTGCTTATAGCGATTAGACCATTTTTCAGCCAGCAGAATAGCTTTGTGTCTGAAATGCCGCCCCGACCCAGGAAAAAAAAAAAAAAAAAAAAAAAAAAAAAAGGAATATGATACGATTGGCGTCCAAGACCTGCAGTAACTGTGCTAACTATGGCTGTATAAAATAGTTTTGTGTGTTTGGGTTTATCTTCAGCTCCGTAGTTGACTACAAAACCGAATGCGAAGCGCAGACTATTTTTATTATTTACTGTTTTATATCGCACCATCAAATTCCAGAGCGCTGTACAATGGGTAGACAGGACATAGCAAGTAGCGTGTAACATAACACATTGACTTACAGAAACAACAGGTGAGGAGAGCCCTGCTCAAAGGAGCTTACAATCTAGAGGGATTTAGGGTGTATTACACCATAGTTAAAAGGTGCCATTGTAAGGGATAGACTAGCCACACTAGTGTAAGTATTGAATGAGAGGGACTAGGAGAGATGAGCTAAGGGAATATGGGGGTTGTTAATGTGCAATATTATAAGCGTCCTTAAGGAAGTGGGTCTTGAGGGATCTTTTGAAGGACCGAAGGCAGTGGGGAGAAGGATAGACCGGGGGAGGGCATTCCAGAGGATAGGAGCAGCCCTGGAGAAATCTCGTAAGCGTGCATGAGAGCTAGAAATCAGAGGAGAGGATAGAAGGAAATCGTTGGATGAGCGGAGGGACCGGTGTGAAGTGTATTTAGAGAGATGAGCGAGGAGATGTAGGGAGGGGAAACACTGTGAAGGGCTTTGAAAGAAAGAGTGAGGATTTTGAAATGAATCCTGAAGCGCACAGGCAGCCAGTGAAGAGACTGACAGAGGGGAGAGACGTTAGTAAAGCGACGGGAGAGGAAGAGGAGTCTGGCAGCAGCATTCTTGGTGGATTGTAGAGAGGTGAGACGGTTAAGAGGGAGACCAGCTAAGACAGAGTAACAGTAGCCAAGACGGGAGTGAGGGGAGGTGACGTTGAAAAGTGCTTGGGATGAGAGAAGGGGAGAAGAAAGTAGTCATGGTGCATTACAGACATAGTGTGGGGTTGCAGATGGCTGGAGAGAGATAATGATTTTACTAACAACAGAGGAAAGAGAAAAGAGGAACAAGAGGATTGTGAACACGGTATGTGAAGGAAAATGGTGATGGGAATGGAGGTGGGGGAAACACAAAAAGCAGTAGGCAGCACTTGACAGTTCAGTGGAATATTGATTGCAGGGAGTCTCCCAGGCCTTCTCTGTCCAACTTGGTGAACTCCCAGGTAGTGGCATCCGGTGATGGAAAGTGGCACATTCATTAAGATTTAAAAAATAGGGTACTTAACCTTAGGGGGCAGCGGCAGCTGCTCTCCTCCACTGCAGTCCAATCACTTTCCACGGGTTAGCTGCGTGAAATCAGGTGGAGCACTTTGCACACGCGCACACAATGTTCGCAGAGTCGGGGCTGGGGCAGTAAGTATATCACATGGCAGGAGATATAGAATGCACAGAAAATAGCTGGTGCCATTTCAGTGCGCCCAATAAAACCATATATTTTTGAAAACTAGACACCGCAGAGTGTTTTAAATGCTGGTATTTTAACTCTTTGCATGCACACATTTTACCACCAGCATTTTGCAGCAAGTTTGCAGTAGTATTTTTTTGTGTGTATTTTTCCCCCCACACACACCTACTTTATGTATGAATTTACAGCTCCTGGTATATGCCGCTGTCACACGACACCCCAATATGTGTTCAGCAACATCTCCTGAGTCCAGTGGGGAACTAAAAGGCCATATTTGGGACGTGTGCATTTTTCTAATTGGAAATTAGATGTGTGGCCATCCTTCCCCCCGTGTTAATTGGGACATTGTTGAACCCGGCCAATTCAATTTACCCCATCAAATCATAAATTTGGGCATTTAATATGCCAGTATTTTAACTCTTTCCATGCGAGAATTGTTTTAAGCAAATGTGCAATTTTAGGACTTGCTCACAAAAATATATTTTTCATATATAAATTATTTTATTTTTACATTTTTTTCAACTTGAAGGTTCCCCTGATAGTGACTTCAGTGGGAAATTATTTTTACATTTTACTGGTTTTTTTTTTAAACTATTTTTTTCTAATTGTTATTTTTAATTGTTATTTTTAATTTAATTTTACTAATCACAGTGATTAGAAAGATGCGCTCCATTGACTTGCATGGTTGAATGCAGTACCTGTATTCAACCTGCAAGTGGAGCCAGAGTTCTCTAGAGGGTCTGGAGACCATCTAGCGAACTTTTTCAACTTGATTGCTTTTTACTTATTTTTTTTTTTTTTACAGGGTGGCCACCTTCTTGCGGATGGCAAAGATCACTTGCAGCGGCGGCTGTGACCGCTCTCCGGAGCGGTCACAGCCCGTCCTGGGTTAAGTATTTGGTGTCGCTGAATGCCTCCTGATCGAGGCATTCCAGCGACACCATTTAAGTTTAGGAGGTGATCGTTGATCGCCTCCTAAACGCTTTTAAAACGGGCGTCCGCCGCCATACAAGGTATGGCGGAAGTTGACACCCCGGGGAGGGGCCAGACATGGCCCCTAGTGCCGATCGTGGTGTTGCTGAATGCCTCGAGGTCGAGGCATTACAGCAACACCGTTTGGGTGCAGAAAGCGAACGTAGATCGCTTTCTGCACCCGCTTAAAGTCATGACGGTCCTGGCACGTCAATTGTCACTAACCTGATGTTAGTGCATGACGTGCCAGAACCGACAATTGTCATTAAGGGGTTAAAATATTTATGGATAGGGAAGGCTTCCCCACGACACTTACTCAAGCGCAGACCTGTATACCTTGCATTCTCGTCTTGGATAAGTGATGTAGTGTACAGTGACGTGATATTACACCCCGCGTGATGAGCCCGGTGATTTATGCCAGCAGAACAGTATCCTAGTAGCCGATACATACCTCCACCTTCATGCCACTTCATGGGTTGTATTTTGATAAATAAGGTGTATGAGTTTCTACGGGTAATGTATTATTTGCCATCAAGTTGAAGTTATTATTGGTTTAGTAAAAAAAAAAAGGGTATGTTATATAATAAGGTATCGGAATGGTCTTACTTACATTCCTTCCGTCACTGCGGCCGCTGTAATCAGTCGTTTTAAGTAACAGTGATTTTGAACACAGGTGCAGATCTAAGATGCTGGCGTGCAAGCAGTTCTTCAGACGAGGGTACCGGTTTCCATGCAGTCTGCTTCTCCAGACGTGTTTTTTTTTTTTTTTTGTGTCCGTTCACATCCAACCCTTATGTTTGTATTATATCGGAAGGTTTAAAGCCACCAAGCGGTGTAGACAATTTGTGTATTTATCATTATTAACCCACAACAACCTGTTTATTTAAATAAGCAGGAGGTACGGGGAACATTTGAAGGGAATACATCAATGTGTTGCCCACAAAGTATTAGAATCGGATATTGTGTAAGTGAGATTCCAACTACAAGAAGTGCATCATAGCATAGTATGGAACATAAGGAAATGCGAGTAAAATTAATGGGTCACCAACAATGGTCACTCGTAGTAATTTGAAGTTACAATTGACCAGGGAATTTGCTCATTTGAAATATATCTATTTCCGACGAGGCACTGAATCTCTCTATTAACTTTCCGACCAGAGAAACTTGAATACATTTGAAGATCAAAAGGAGGACTGTGCTGACCCGAGTGCTCTGTGTGGGAAAAACAAAACCGACGTCAAAGTACAAAAAGCCCAAAGTGCTTACTTTGCACCGAACCCAATCCGTGGCTACTCGATTAGGAAGTCATATTTATTGAGGAGTCTGTTTACATTATATGTGGAATATTATGCACTAAAGAAGTTAAACGAATTGTGGCAGATGTTTGGATTTCAGTTATGTAGACTACTTTAGTGATCAGTCATAGAAGTCATTCCCCCCCCCCCCGAGCACATAAATTGGATAATTTATGGTATTTCAGAAATCACTACTTGTGAAACGTCTGTGTGATTTTCCAACATATACTTCATTGCAGATTTCCATGGGATAATGATTAAGTATCCTATTACAGTGGGAAGGTAGGAGTGTATACTAGGGCATTCCTCATAGGATTTCATCCATGTAGTTTATGCAAGTTTACAGCTACCCGCTTCCTTACCGGTATAATATGGTGGTGGAGTGTTCAGGAGAAAAACATTTTTTGCACATTTTAATTACCTTGGATGCCTTATAAATATCCACGGTGACACAGGTTACTTCAAAAGGTTTTAGCAATAATTGGGGGGAAAGCAGACCAAGGACCGTTTAAGGTCTGAGTCTCTACATCGCATGGCATGGGAAGTTTTCTATGGCCGCTGGTTAGAGCCAACCGTACGGATTTGTTCCAGCGAATGCAGTAAGTTTGTGGATCAAACTTTACCCAGATTGTTTACCATTTGCCAGGATGACATTAAGCACAGAGTAGAGACTTTGGGGAAGGATTCACACACATTCAATTTATTGCATACGTAGTGCATGCCTTCATCAAGCACATTTCTATGTTACACGATTTGCTCAACCCCCCCAAAACACATATCTACAATACATGGTTTACGTTCCAGTAGAGACTGCTCCATTTAACAATGTAAAAAGTCATCCTACTAGTTTAAATTAATAGATTTTAAATCTTACTGGGAAGGACACGTAAATCTTTATCAGGGAACTGTATAAAATCTGACGACGTATGAATTCAGTCCAACCCGCACACCTAGTGAGACATACGAACCTGTCAACTGGCTCTATTTTGGGCAAAGTGCCAACGCTCAGGGATTTTACTCAACCGATTAGTCAGGTGCAAAAAAATTGAACCGGAGATTAATTTAAAAGGAAAACCGTTACAGCAGATGCAGCGTATCCCATCAGAGCCAGGTGCTTAGGGGATCCTCTAGTCTAGCCAGCGGTATCTAGTGCAAAACAAGAAGTGACACAATCATCTACGATCCTACGGCCATTCTTTGGTCAAAAAAAAAAAACAAAAAGAAATTATAGCATTCGCTTCGGAACTAAACTTCAAAAACTTCAAAAAAAAAAGTTACTTTCGAGTTCCAGTGTACACCGATATTTATCAGCATAAAACACTTAAGAGCTGAATTCAATGGCGTCATCTGTTATCTGCTGTTTCCTCTGCTGTCCATGTGGAGGTAGTACTGCGAGAGAGGGGAAACATGAATCAGTGACCTCAATATTACGGAGCAAAATAATAAAAATGTAGTTCTAATATTAGAAACACCACGTGTATCACCAAAAAAAAACAGATTTGCACATATACTGGTGGTGCGGCTGTGCCATCTTCAGACCTTAAGCCTGGCACTGGCATTACAACATAAGGATCCCCTTAAAATGAGCAAGGCAAAGCACGCTTTCTTGGCAGAGGTAATTACGTCTCTTAAGAAGCGGCCTTTGCCTCATCAAACAAGAGTTGAGGTTCTCCCTAAACAGCGATCGACTGTCCCACTGACCACAAGGACACAGAATGAGGCCCAACTATGATTCAGTACCTGCCGCCTATTCCTATGAAAGGCGCCCACTCACTCGCATTGGCAAGGGTTGGGGTTTCAGCTTTCTCGCTTTACAATTCAGTTTGCCGGTTTGTCCAGCCTCAAGGGCTGAGCTGGCCCTGTATAATGCACAATGTGATAGGCGAAGAGACTTATTATTTATGTTTTATATAGCACCATCAGATTCTGTAGCGCTGGACAACGGGTAGACAGGACATAGCAAGTAGTATGTAACATAACAAATTGACTTACAGCAACAACAGGTGAGGAGGTCCCTGCGCAAAGGAGTTAACAATCTAGAGGGATTTAGTGCCATGGTAAGGGATGGGGCAGCCACACTAGTGTAAGTACTGCATTAGAGAGACTAGGAGAGGTGAGCTAAGGGAATATGGGGGGGGGGGGGTGTTAATGTGCAATATAAGCGCCCTTAAAGAAGTGGGGAAGAGGGATTTTTTGAAGGATCGAAGGCAGGGAGAGAGACGGATAGACTGGGGGAGGGCATTCCAGAGGATAGGGGCAGCCCTGGAGAAATCTTGTAAGCGTGCATGAGAGCTAGAAATCAGAGGAGAGAAGGAGATCATTGGATGAGCAGAGAGAGCGGCGTGGAGTGTATTTAGAGATGAACGAGGAGATGTAGGGAGGGGAACCGAAGGGCTTTGAAGGTAAGAGTAAGGATTTTGAAATGAATCCTGAGGCGCACAGGAAGCCAGTGAAGAGACTGACAGAGGGGAGAGATGTTAGTAAAGCGATGAGAGAGTAAGATAAGTCTGGCAGCAGCATTCATGGTGGATTGTAGAGCGGTGAAGCTGTTAAGACCAGCTTAGACAGAGTTACAGTAATCAAGATGGGAGACAATCAGGGCATGGACAAGAGCCTAAGTGGCATGCTGTGTTTGGAAGGGAGGGATGGATGCTGGCAATGTTTTTTAAGATGGGGACGGAGACAGACTGAATGTGGGGGGTGAACGAAAGGTCAGAGGTCAAGGGTGACACCAAGACTGCGTGTGCATGAGTAGACTGGGAGATGATGGCGCAATCAACAATGAGGGAAATTGATGGGGGAGTCTTAGCATCGGAAGGCGGGAAGATGAGAAGTCCTGTTTTGGAGAGGTTAAGTTTCAAGAAACATGTTGATATCCAGGTGGAGACAGATGCAAGGCAGTTAGTTACACGATCTAAGGCAGAGGGAGAGAGATCAGGGGAGGATAGATAGATCTGGGCTTCATCAGCATACAGGTGGTATTGAAAGCCTAAGGATGAGGGCAGGGCGGTGACTGTGCAGATATGTCATCTCTGATAGTTTTCATTTTATTATCGAAGTATGTGGCAAAGTCTGATGCATTAAGGTTAGTGGAAGGGGTCGTAGGGATCGGTTGAAGCAGGGAATTGAAAGCATTATTAGAGTCGTTTAGGGTTGTAAGACAGGGAGGAGATTGAAGGCAGAGTAGTAGGAACATAGCATTCATTGATAGCGCAGAAAGTCAGACATGGAATGAGGGGACTTTCGCCAACTACGTTGAGCGGTGCGGGAACATCGACGTAGGTGTTGGGGTTACAGTCATGTGCCAGGGTTGGAAGCGTGAACGTCGCGAGGAGCGAGTAGTAACTGGTGCTACATGATAGAGAGCAGATGCGAGAGTGGAGTTATAGACAGAGGTGGCGTTGTTAAGGGCATGTCATGTTTGAGATAGGAGAGAGAGTAAATTGATTGAGTTCTGAAGGTTAATAGAGCTGAGGTCTGTGCGGAGATCTGTGAGAGCCAGGGACACCTTTATCTAATCAGTATTCATGTCCTAAACCTTCTCCCCACCCACCCTTACAAATGAACAACGGCGTAAAGGTAACATAATGGTGAGGAATAATCATGTAGATTCAGTGAGAAGGAGAAGATAACTCCCAAGGGTATACACTTAAGGTGGGTTTGTAACATATATGCCTTGCTTATTTAATGCCTAAGCATAGTTACATATACGTATTTAGTGTAAAGAACTATAAATGCGGGTTTAGCAAAAGGGGCACATTAAGTCTCCAAGTAGTGGTAGTAGTAGAAGTTGTAGTGTGGTCAACAGGTGTATCTGTCTAGAAGGTTAATGAAGATACACAATGTCTTGAATAAACGCATGGTCTACCTTTTCTTTTCAGGCTAGGAGCCCTTTTCATAGCATTTTCTTTAGAGATGAAGGGAATTATGATTTTTTTTTTTTTTAAATACAATTATGCAGACTCTGCAGTGCTTTCATGAAATGTTTAAAAGATTTACCTCGTGGTGCTTCCATAGGGACTTTCTGTGTGACACTGTGCTTCCTTTTCTTATCCTCTTAGGTTGGAATAGCTTTGTTCACAGTTGAAAGAGGCAACGTGCTGGAGACAACAGACGGCATTAGAAGACCAATGTATGAAAATCTGGAGCGTGTGTAAGACGACGTCTAAGCAACTGATTTTGGAACACACGGACAGCAAAAAGTTTCCACGATCGGATGGCTTCTGTGGATAAAATTCTGTCAACGGCAGAAAATGTCACAGAATTTATAAGGTCCACGCGCTAATGACATTTCTTTATAAACGTCAAACAATTATAAACTGCCTGCCGTCCTTCACCAGGAGCTCTGGGCGTATGCGGAATCCCAATCTGCACTGCTTGGGCACCGTGTGTTTAGTTTTATTAACTACAGGAGCGAAGCTTTGGTCGATTAGTTAGCACAGGGTTCCATAGGGATCTTCAACTGTCCATATTTACAGTTTTGTGCACATTGGTGTTATTGCCAGAGCTGTAAGACTCTTGTGTATCGTAATCAAAGTCAATAATCCAAAGTGACTGATTTAGCATAGCCACAGTGAAAAATACTAATTTCAGAAAATGTGAATTTGAAGTTAGATTGCCCAGACTTGCTTCTATTATAAAGTTTTACTATGTTTTTTTTTCCCCATTTCATTTCATTGTTGAGCAAGTACAAATTGGAGATAGTTGGATGGATTTATTAGCGGTCAAAAACAGAATATTGAAAGTTAAATCCAATTCCTCTGTAATCCTAGTATCGCAGTGTGTCTCATCCACTGAACACACCAGCTCAGCCTATAAATTGACACATATACAATGCTAGAAAATCAGAATTCTGTAGTCTGTAAATTAAAACCAAGATCAAATACGTACTGCCATCCTCTGCTTTTCGCCCCCACTCAGTACATCCAGTCTTGAACACTGTCCCAGCCGCCTTCACGTTCCAAAATCTAACCCAGCTGCACATTGTCAAGGTATTCCTTCAATACCTAGGGAGTGAATATAAAACAAAGATGAGTAGTTAAGCCACTTAACTAAATACAGCTAAGCAAGTCATTTCAGTGTGTAAGAAAATTAGAAGAGAAGTTTCAACATACTGGACCGTTTTTCTCGCCTTATCAGGAATACCTTTACGTTTCCAGTGTTCTGGAGTGTCTGGGTAAATGACTTGGTCCCGTAACGTTCCCAAAGTCATATGGTCTCTATGTAAGATATTGTCATTTCCCGTCCTGCGAGGACGATTCGTCCCAATGCCTGAGACATCCTCAGCAGCATTCTTCCACTCTGGTAATAATCCTTCAAGGCAAAGCATTAAACATTAAGAACGTGCCCGGCTGCAGAGTATATCATCGTTTATCCCACCATTATTTCACTCACCTCAAGGAGCTCAGCTCAGTCCACGCGGGGTGGTTAGGGGTGAGGAACGGACTGCTGACAACCAGGTAACCAACCACAGTCTCTAGATCTGCAATAATCAAAAAGCACACCACAGACATTAAATGCCAGCATAGACACTGACCACTTAAAATCAAAACTTTTTACACAGCTATATGCAGATGAAGCCATCTGAGAGACCCAGGCATACAGAGTGTCTCCCACTGCCTCAGCCTACCTATATCCCACAGTAAATAATAATAATGCTAAACTGTCACCATCTTCTATAGCAAACGTAAAAATATTACTAAAGTATGACATGCAAATAATTCTTACCAGTAACATTTTCTGATGGTCTCCTGTCTGGTGTGAGTAGCCAAAAACCACCATGTTCACATTGTAATGTTGCATCTCTTGGAAGCCCCATGGAGATTTATGCTCTAATAAAGCCGGATGCCCCACACCATTGCACAACAGACTGCCTTGAGTGAAACGCCAGTTACTAGCAAAATGGAGCCCTTTAGATAATATTATATAATATTAATACAATATATTAAAAGGTTACTTGAAAGAATAAAAAAATAATCAATATACCATAAAAAAAAAAAAAACATCTACCATAAACTCTTAAAAGTAATCCATGTGCGTATAATATTGAGGCTTTGACTTGGATGCAACTAAAAAACAAAATATATCAGCATGTGATAAAATTCAGATAACATGGGGGGGGGGTTGGGACCTGGTTATATCATGATGACCACAGCAGTAATAACCACAGTCAAATCTGTTCAATCTGACCGGGATTTTGGCCCTCTGCTCTTTGCACAATAGATGTAATTCATCAATATTTGTGACTTGTGTTGTTAAAGAAGCCCTAGTCACACAAAAACATACCTGAACGCCAAAAGCATTTGTCAGCTTGATGATATACAGAACGATATCCAAAAATGGCTGAAGAAAAAAAAACAACAAATGAAACTCACAATAAAACAACTCTATATACCCGCAACAATAATGGGAAATATCTATAATATAGGAGAATAGGAAAGCAAGCCACTAGTTAACGTGGCAAATGATTACATGTTATTCACAAGAACAGCGTATGCATGTGTGTAAATTGTATTGATAAATAACAGCATAATAAAAGGGGAGGCATAATAAGTGTAGCCAAAAGATTGTCATCTTCGGTACCAGTATATTTAACGTATGTTCATTTGTAAGTTGCATTTACTTTTAGGGTACCCTATCGTAACAGCTCTACCAAATCTGTTGGTGCTATATAAAATGTAAACGCAGTCATGAAAGTACAACAGTCTACAGACCACTTTATTGGGGTAAAATAGCTATGGATACATTTGTAAAGGAGGCCCCTGTCTGTAAATCTCACAGTGTAAGTAATACACCGGTAATATAAATGGCAGCTACATTAACTTTATAATTATTTTCCTTGTGAAAGGAATACAGTAAGAGCATAAAGGGCCATAGCCTATTTTTGAAGTACCCAGCACAAACTAAAAAAAAAAAAAAAAAAAAAAAAAAAAAAAAAAAGGTAACAAAACACTCACAACTAGAAGAGCCATGAGGAAACTCACCTTGCTTAAGTTTGAATACTGGTTCACCACGCTGTTACAAAACCTCTCAACATCTTGCGTGAGCAGCTGATCTGCATTTGCTGTCCTGTTGTCCAAGTTGCCCATTTTGTAATAGGTAAAGGATCTTAAATGGGGGAAAAAAGAACAATCTATGTGGGGAACGTATTATACATCTAATGGAACATTACTGAGAAGATAAGTAATTGTCTCTTAGGCTCAAAACATGGTTATATCACCACGATCACAGCAACAATAACCACAGTCAAACTCTTCCAGTAGTTATCAATCTGGCCGGGATTTTGTTCACCGGCGCTTTGTAGAATTGATGTAATTCATCAATGTTTGTGGCTTGAAGTCCTAGTCATACAAAAACATACCCGAGCCCCAATAGCACTTACCAGCTTGACAATATACAGACAGACATAATCCTACAGAATTAGCTGCTAGACACGATTAATCCATCTTGTATGTCCAGTTATTTAGCCTTGTTCAAGACTATGTTAGCTGTAGCTAAAGTTTCCACACACACACACACACATTTTATATATATACATACACAGCTACAGTTTTTACCATCATTAAGCCATGGCAAAAATTGCCCATAGATCCTGCTTTGCATAATTTTGTTTTTTTTGAAGATATAGGTTTTAAAAGGTGGCAAACACAGCAGAACAGATCTCTGCCTTGTAGGCCTCTATTGTTTTTCTCTTAGACAGCATGTCATGACCTACATGTACTTCCCAAAAGGGAGGCGGAATACCTTAAGGGGAGATGGTTCAGGACAACATGGCTACATATATATATATATATACACATATATATATACATATATATATATATATACATATATACACACATATATATATATATATATACATATATACACACACACACACACATTTACATATCATATATAAACACTTAAATGCAACATTCTCCTGAGCTTACAAACTCAGCGTCTCCTTGCACAAATATATCCACAGGCTAGAAGATAAAATAAAGTTAATATACGGACAGAATGTTTTAAGAGACGTGCATCTTCACTCATGCCATGCCACAGAGGCCAAAAGAAGAAAACAAACGTTTTAGCTCACTATAATAACTACAAAAGCGTCTGGCAGCGAGCGGCTCTAGGAAATATAATCTGGTCGTGTGAAATAGCCGCTACCAAGCACACACGTTTTAGCATGTCCCCCAATGTCTAATCTTTCGATTAAGTAGAAAAAAAGGCAACACAAGAATGCTTACGGCAGGCATGGTGGCTATAAAGTTGAAGAGGTTTCTGCTGCGGCCGATGATCGCACTGCAAACCACCACATGTATGTATGTATGTATGTATGTATGTATGTTATAGCGCACTTTTCACAGAGGCACAAGATTCTTGAGAAAATCGGTGAAATGCAATATCCTTATACAAGGCTTTTGATGGATGCAGAACGGATTTAAAATAAAGCCACGTGGCAGAAATACGATACTGCACAGGCTGCGCGCAAATAGGTGACCGTCAAAACCGAGATTCTACCAGCTGACTAGCAGCTATATGGCGCCAAACCGGGAGTAGGCGCCAAACCGGAAGTGGCCATGGGAAGTCGGCGCATGCGCAGAACGGACCTGAAGCTAAACCGGAAGTGGGGCATCCACCTACTGCGCATGCGCGAAATCGGAAGCCAGCGCATGCGCAGAACGGACCTGACTCTAAACCGGAAGTGGGGCATCCACCTACTGCGCATGCGCGAAATCGGAAGACAGCGCATGCGCAGAACGGACCTGCCGCTAAACCGGAAGTGGGGCATCCACCTACTGCGCATGCGCGAAATCGGAAGCCAGCGCATGCGCAGAACGGACCTGACTCTAAACCGGAAGTGGGGCATCCACCTACTGCGCATGCGCGAAATCGGAAGTCAGCGCATGCGCAGAACGGACCTGACTCTAAACCGGAAGTGGGGCATCCACCTACTGCGCATGCGCGAAACCGGAAGTTCGCGCATGCGCACAACGGGCCGGACTAAACCGGAAGTGGGGCATCCACCTACTGCGCATGCGCCAAACTGGAAGCCCGCGCATGCGCACAACGGACCTGACCCCGACTTTTTAGCTGATGAAAGATTGAGACAGATCATTTCATTGATGAAGATGATCTGCAGCAGCATGGTAGCAGATTCTTTTCTAAACACACAGCTGTCAGCACAGGTTTCACATAGTCCTGTAATTGGATTCTATAATTTTACATTTTCTTGGTAAAAACACATTTAATCTTTAATGTTTGTATATGTATATATACACAGTATTTATGTTTTACAGCAATTATATTCACACACACACACACACACACACACACACACACACACACACATACACATTTGGCCCATCAAAATATCAACCAGATCAGAAATACAGAAAACAGCCTGCGGTCTGATGACACGTTGTTATCACTAATTCAAGTTTAACCCCTTAAGGACCGGGCTCATTTTTCGTTTTCTACCCTGTGGGACCGAGGCTGTTTTGACACTTTTGTGGTGCTTGTGTTCAGGTGTAATTTTCTCCTCACTCATTTAGTGTACCCACATAAGTTATATATTGTTTTTTTCAGGACAAGATGGGCTTTCTTCAGATACCATTATTTTGATCGTATCATCTTATTTACTATAAAAAAAATAAAAAAAACATGGTGAAAAATTGAAAAAAAAGACATTTTATGACTTTTATTTGAAAAATCTTTTACTCACCTAAAAAAGCAAGTAAAAAAACTAGCTAAATAGATTCTACTACTTGTCCTGAGTTTAGAGATACCCAATGTTTTTATGTTTTTTTGCTGTTTTTTGTACGTTATAGGGCAATAAGTACAAGCAGCGTTTTATGATTTCCAAATCTTTTTTAACAAATCTGGTCAGTCTGCCTACATCTCCTCTTTGGAACATCTTTGAAGCCGGTTAACTCAATTTAAAGGTAAGTGTTTGGTGTCGCTGGATGCCTCCTGATCGAGGCGTTCCAGCGACACCATTTAAGTTTAGGAGGCGATCGTTGATCGCCTCCTAAACGCTTTTAAAACAATGTATGGCGGCTGTTGACGCCCCGGGGAGGGGCCAGACATGGCCCCCGATGCCGATCTCGGCCTTGCTGAATGCCTCGACATCGAGGCATTGCAGCAAGGCCGTTTAAGCGAAGAAAGTGATCCTTGATCACTTTCTAAGCTTATTTAACTTTTTGACGGTTCAGGACCGTCAAAGGTCATTTAGTGACCTTCTTGTCATGACGGTCCTGAACCGGCAAAGGTCGCGAAGGGGTTAAGTTTAAAAGGCTAATTGATTATTAGAAAACTCTTTTTGCTATATTACAGCTACAAATTTCCATGAAAACAGCTAGCAGACCCCAAACATTTAACTAACTGCAATATTTTAACACGTTTGAGAAGTACCTGCCTCGAGCCCCGTGTATATTTCCTGATCATTGCCTCTGGGTCTCGGCGCGTACGATTCTTCTCACCTGATGCGGCAGAGGTAGGTGGCAACACAAAAACTCACAACTATGGATAAATATCACTGTTCTGTTACTGCTTATCTTAAAGGGAAAATATAATGTCACAGACAGCTTCACAAAAAATCATGTTAAATATGCATTAATATGCATTCTTAAAAAAAAAGCAGCCAATGAGTGACAAGAAAGCCATGCATTTCCCTTGTTACAAGGAAATTTAGAATATGGCAGCAGCAGTATTGAGGTGCGTTCAAATAAAATAAGCAAAATACTTTATTATGCACAAAAGTGCTACTAGAGCATAAATTATAAAAAATCAATACATACATGGCAGAAGAGCAGATAATGTGGAAGATCCCCAACGTTTCCGCACAGCAGAACCGCCAAAGTCCATCGATGCTGCCCGTGTGTCCTGAGACAGTTCTTGGTCTTGTTTTAGCTTCAAGGTGGCTTTATGCTTGTTCCATGTATGTTCCCTTAAAAAAGCAAATAACAGGAATAGGTTGCAGTAGTTATCTTAACCGAGCAGAAGGGGTTCTAAAACATTTGGTCCGTAGTGAGGTCACTTACCAACGGCTGTAGGTAACTCGCAGTCCGGTCACTCGGCAAGGGTAGCAGGCGAATTACACAGGAGTGGTGTCAGGTCACCAGAGAACAGGACTGGACAGCGGTCAGGTCGATGATTACAGCCAGATAACTGAAATAGGATTGGGTTTCTTGCCACGACTTTTAACAACAGATAAAGAGTCAGATTACGGAGTTGAAAGTCAATAAAAAGGAAGCCATGAGCACCGTAAGTGTAAGGTGTATGCGTGAGGCCTTACACGGCTATTACTGCTGGGCGTTAATTAGCACCATGTACCACAAAGAAATTGAATACGAATCAGTGCTGTCCGGAATTCAAAAACCTGCAGAGTTTCCAATGGAAGCAGAGACTTATGGATAAACACATATAATATGTATTAACTCCTTAATTCCCACTTTAGGGATTTGAGAGGTAGACAGTAGTTCATTTTTGGTTTCAGATCCACGTTGAGGACAGAATAGACTGTCCTTAAGTGTAGCGAGGATAAAATGTGTAATAATAGTAATGGAGATCTGTGTAGGGAGAGGAACAACCCAGGGCCACCAAGAGCTGTCTCTATTTAGCATGATTATAATGCTAGGAGGGTACAGGTAGGCATTTTCATTATGCGGTGCTGGCGAGTGTTACCGTCGGACAGCACCCAATATAAAGCCAACGCTTGCCCTTTGCCTACCCCTTTGTTCACCAAAAGAAATGCTCTCCACTCTTCAGTCCTTTTTCCCAGTCTGTCTCTGGCGTGGTGCGGGTACTATAATACGTGACTGCCCATCAAAGCCGGCTTTTCCTCCCCATCCCCTGTGTCTTTTGATTGATTAAATATTAATTGCTTACCATTTGATGAATGCTCTCTTTTTCTGCCAATTGACAAATATGTTTTCTCGTGTTCAAGCTCCAAGAAAGGACCCATGCAAAAAACAAACAAACAAACAACAAAACAGTAAAATTTCAGATGAAGAAAAAAGCAAATAAAAAAGAAAAGATGCCAGAAAGACTCCTTCTGCATCAGAGGAAAACATTATGAAAACTGATAACTGGTTTCGCTTAATCAGTTATATTATAACATACATAACACATAACACCCTCAGCTTCATTAGGTTAACTGCAGCTCTAGTCTTATTATCATGAAGCCCAATGGAGTGATCCAGCTGATTATTGCTGTGGTTGCTTATAGCGATTAGACCATTTTTCAGCCAGCAGAATAGCTTTGTGTCTGAAATGCCGCCCCGACCCAGGAAAAAAAAAAAAAAAAAAAAAAAAAAAAAAGGAATATGATACGATTGGCGTCCAAGACCTGCAGTAACTGTGCTAACTATGGCTGTATAAAATAGTTTTGTGTGTTTGGGTTTATCTTCAGCTCCGTAGTTGACTACAAAACCGAATGCGAAGCGCAGACTATTTTTATTATTTACTGTTTTATATCGCACCATCAAATTCCAGAGCGCTGTACAATGGGTAGACAGGACATAGCAAGTAGCGTGTAACATAACACATTGACTTACAGAAACAACAGGTGAGGAGAGCCCTGCTCAAAGGAGCTTACAATCTAGAGGGATTTAGGGTGTATTACACCATAGTTAAAAGGTGCCATTGTAAGGGATAGACTAGCCACACTAGTGTAAGTATTGAATGAGAGGGACTAGGAGAGATGAGCTAAGGGAATATGGGGGTTGTTAATGTGCAATATTATAAGCGTCCTTAAGGAAGTGGGTCTTGAGGGATCTTTTGAAGGACCGAAGGCAGTGGGGAGAAGGATAGACCGGGGGAGGGCATTCCAGAGGATAGGAGCAGCCCTGGAGAAATCTCGTAAGCGTGCATGAGAGCTAGAAATCAGAGGAGAGGATAGAAGGAAATCGTTGGATGAGCGGAGGGACCGGTGTGAAGTGTATTTAGAGAGATGAGCGAGGAGATGTAGGGAGGGGAAACACTGTGAAGGGCTTTGAAAGAAAGAGTGAGGATTTTGAAATGAATCCTGAAGCGCACAGGCAGCCAGTGAAGAGACTGACAGAGGGGAGAGACGTTAGTAAAGCGACGGGAGAGGAAGAGGAGTCTGGCAGCAGCATTCTTGGTGGATTGTAGAGAGGTGAGACGGTTAAGAGGGAGACCAGCTAAGACAGAGTAACAGTAGCCAAGACGGGAGTGAGGGGAGGTGACGTTGAAAAGTGCTTGGGATGAGAGAAGGGGAGAAGAAAGTAGTCATGGTGCATTACAGACATAGTGTGGGGTTGCAGATGGCTGGAGAGAGATAATGATTTTACTAACAACAGAGGAAAGAGAAAAGAGGAACAAGAGGATTGTGAACACGGTATGTGAAGGAAAATGGTGATGGGAATGGAGGTGGGGGAAACACAAAAAGCAGTAGGCAGCACTTGACAGTTCAGTGGAATATTGATTGCAGGGAGTCTCCCAGGCCTTCTCTGTCCAACTTGGTGAACTCCCAGGTAGTGGCATCCGGTGATGGAAAGTGGCACATTCATTAAGATTTAAAAAATAGGGTACTTAACCTTAGGGGGCAGCGGCAGCTGCTCTCCTCCACTGCAGTCCAATCACTTTCCACGGGTTAGCTGCGTGAAATCAGGTGGAGCACTTTGCACACGCGCACACAATGTTCGCAGAGTCGGGGCTGGGGCAGTAAGTATATCACATGGCAGGAGATATAGAATGCACAGAAAATAGCTGGTGCCATTTCAGTGCGCCCAATAAAACCATATATTTTTGAAAACTAGACACCGCAGAGTGTTTTAAATGCTGGTATTTTAACTCTTTGCATGCACACATTTTACCACCAGCATTTTGCAGCAAGTTTGCAGTAGTATTTTTTTGTGTGTATTTTTCCCCCCACACACACCTACTTTATGTATGAATTTACAGCTCCTGGTATATGCCGCTGTCACACGACACCCCAATATGTGTTCAGCAACATCTCCTGAGTCCAGTGGGGAACTAAAAGGCCATATTTGGGACGTGTGCATTTTTCTAATTGGAAATTAGATGTGTGGCCATCCTTCCCCCCGTGTTAATTGGGACATTGTTGAACCCGGCCAATTCAATTTACCCCATCAAATCATAAATTTGGGCATTTAATATGCCAGTATTTTAACTCTTTCCATGCGAGAATTGTTTTAAGCAAATGTGCAATTTTAGGACTTGCTCACAAAAATATATTTTTCATATATAAATTATTTTATTTTTACATTTTTTTCAACTTGAAGGTTCCCCTGATAGTGACTTCAGTGGGAAATTATTTTTACATTTTACTGGTTTTTTTTTTAAACTATTTTTTTCTAATTGTTATTTTTAATTGTTATTTTTAATTTAATTTTACTAATCACAGTGATTAGAAAGATGCGCTCCATTGACTTGCATGGTTGAATGCAGTACCTGTATTCAACCTGCAAGTGGAGCCAGAGTTCTCTAGAGGGTCTGGAGACCATCTAGCGAACTTTTTCAACTTGATTGCTTTTTACTTATTTTTTTTTTTTTTACAGGGTGGCCACCTTCTTGCGGATGGCAAAGATCACTTGCAGCGGCGGCTGTGACCGCTCTCCGGAGCGGTCACAGCCCGTCCTGGGTTAAGTATTTGGTGTCGCTGAATGCCTCCTGATCGAGGCATTCCAGCGACACCATTTAAGTTTAGGAGGTGATCGTTGATCGCCTCCTAAACGCTTTTAAAACGGGCGTCCGCCGCCATACAAGGTATGGCGGAAGTTGACACCCCGGGGAGGGGCCAGACATGGCCCCTAGTGCCGATCGTGGTGTTGCTGAATGCCTCGAGGTCGAGGCATTACAGCAACACCGTTTGGGTGCAGAAAGCGAACGTAGATCGCTTTCTGCACCCGCTTAAAGTCATGACGGTCCTGGCACGTCAATTGTCACTAACCTGATGTTAGTGCATGACGTGCCAGAACCGACAATTGTCATTAAGGGGTTAAAATATTTATGGATAGGGAAGGCTTCCCCACGACACTTACTCAAGCGCAGACCTGTATACCTTGCATTCTCGTCTTGGATAAGTGATGTAGTGTACAGTGACGTGATATTACACCCCGCGTGATGAGCCCGGTGATTTATGCCAGCAGAACAGTATCCTAGTAGCCGATACATACCTCCACCTTCATGCCACTTCATGGGTTGTATTTTGATAAATAAGGTGTATGAGTTTCTACGGGTAATGTATTATTTGCCATCAAGTTGAAGTTATTATTGGTTTAGTAAAAAAAAAAAGGGTATGTTATATAATAAGGTATCGGAATGGTCTTACTTACATTCCTTCCGTCACTGCGGCCGCTGTAATCAGTCGTTTTAAGTAACAGTGATTTTGAACACAGGTGCAGATCTAAGATGCTGGCGTGCAAGCAGTTCTTCAGACGAGGGTACCGGTTTCCATGCAGTCTGCTTCTCCAGACGTGTTTTTTTTTTTTTTTTGTGTCCGTTCACATCCAACCCTTATGTTTGTATTATATCGGAAGGTTTAAAGCCACCAAGCGGTGTAGACAATTTGTGTATTTATCATTATTAACCCACAACAACCTGTTTATTTAAATAAGCAGGAGGTACGGGGAACATTTGAAGGGAATACATCAATGTGTTGCCCACAAAGTATTAGAATCGGATATTGTGTAAGTGAGATTCCAACTACAAGAAGTGCATCATAGCATAGTATGGAACATAAGGAAATGCGAGTAAAATTAATGGGTCACCAACAATGGTCACTCGTAGTAATTTGAAGTTACAATTGACCAGGGAATTTGCTCATTTGAAATATATCTATTTCCGACGAGGCACTGAATCTCTCTATTAACTTTCCGACCAGAGAAACTTGAATACATTTGAAGATCAAAAGGAGGACTGTGCTGACCCGAGTGCTCTGTGTGGGAAAAACAAAACCGACGTCAAAGTACAAAAAGCCCAAAGTGCTTACTTTGCACCGAACCCAATCCGTGGCTACTCGATTAGGAAGTCATATTTATTGAGGAGTCTGTTTACATTATATGTGGAATATTATGCACTAAAGAAGTTAAACGAATTGTGGCAGATGTTTGGATTTCAGTTATGTAGACTACTTTAGTGATCAGTCATAGAAGTCATTCCCCCCCCCCCCGAGCACATAAATTGGATAATTTATGGTATTTCAGAAATCACTACTTGTGAAACGTCTGTGTGATTTTCCAACATATACTTCATTGCAGATTTCCATGGGATAATGATTAAGTATCCTATTACAGTGGGAAGGTAGGAGTGTATACTAGGGCATTCCTCATAGGATTTCATCCATGTAGTTTATGCAAGTTTACAGCTACCCGCTTCCTTACCGGTATAATATGGTGGTGGAGTGTTCAGGAGAAAAACATTTTTTGCACATTTTAATTACCTTGGATGCCTTATAAATATCCACGGTGACACAGGTTACTTCAAAAGGTTTTAGCAATAATTGGGGGGAAAGCAGACCAAGGACCGTTTAAGGTCTGAGTCTCTACATCGCATGGCATGGGAAGTTTTCTATGGCCGCTGGTTAGAGCCAACCGTACGGATTTGTTCCAGCGAATGCAGTAAGTTTGTGGATCAAACTTTACCCAGATTGTTTACCATTTGCCAGGATGACATTAAGCACAGAGTAGAGACTTTGGGGAAGGATTCACACACATTCAATTTATTGCATACGTAGTGCATGCCTTCATCAAGCACATTTCTATGTTACACGATTTGCTCAACCCCCCCAAAACACATATCTACAATACATGGTTTACGTTCCAGTAGAGACTGCTCCATTTAACAATGTAAAAAGTCATCCTACTAGTTTAAATTAATAGATTTTAAATCTTACTGGGAAGGACACGTAAATCTTTATCAGGGAACTGTATAAAATCTGACGACGTATGAATTCAGTCCAACCCGCACACCTAGTGAGACATACGAACCTGTCAACTGGCTCTATTTTGGGCAAAGTGCCAACGCTCAGGGATTTTACTCAACCGATTAGTCAGGTGCAAAAAAATTGAACCGGAGATTAATTTAAAAGGAAAACCGTTACAGCAGATGCAGCGTATCCCATCAGAGCCAGGTGCTTAGGGGATCCTCTAGTCTAGCCAGCGGTATCTAGTGCAAAACAAGAAGTGACACAATCATCTACGATCCTACGGCCATTCTTTGGTCAAAAAAAAAAAACAAAAAGAAATTATAGCATTCGCTTCGGAACTAAACTTCAAAAACTTCAAAAAAAAAAGTTACTTTCGAGTTCCAGTGTACACCGATATTTATCAGCATAAAACACTTAAGAGCTGAATTCAATGGCGTCATCTGTTATCTGCTGTTTCCTCTGCTGTCCATGTGGAGGTAGTACTGCGAGAGAGGGGAAACATGAATCAGTGACCTCAATATTACGGAGCAAAATAATAAAAATGTAGTTCTAATATTAGAAACACCACGTGTATCACCAAAAAAAAACAGATTTGCACATATACTGGTGGTGCGGCTGTGCCATCTTCAGACCTTAAGCCTGGCACTGGCATTACAACATAAGGATCCCCTTAAAATGAGCAAGGCAAAGCACGCTTTCTTGGCAGAGGTAATTACGTCTCTTAAGAAGCGGCCTTTGCCTCATCAAACAAGAGTTGAGGTTCTCCCTAAACAGCGATCGACTGTCCCACTGACCACAAGGACACAGAATGAGGCCCAACTATGATTCAGTACCTGCCGCCTATTCCTATGAAAGGCGCCCACTCACTCGCATTGGCAAGGGTTGGGGTTTCAGCTTTCTCGCTTTACAATTCAGTTTGCCGGTTTGTCCAGCCTCAAGGGCTGAGCTGGCCCTGTATAATGCACAATGTGATAGGCGAAGAGACTTATTATTTATGTTTTATATAGCACCATCAGATTCTGTAGCGCTGGACAACGGGTAGACAGGACATAGCAAGTAGTATGTAACATAACAAATTGACTTACAGCAACAACAGGTGAGGAGGTCCCTGCGCAAAGGAGTTAACAATCTAGAGGGATTTAGTGCCATGGTAAGGGATGGGGCAGCCACACTAGTGTAAGTACTGCATTAGAGAGACTAGGAGAGGTGAGCTAAGGGAATATGGGGGGGGGGGGGTGTTAATGTGCAATATAAGCGCCCTTAAAGAAGTGGGGAAGAGGGATTTTTTGAAGGATCGAAGGCAGGGAGAGAGACGGATAGACTGGGGGAGGGCATTCCAGAGGATAGGGGCAGCCCTGGAGAAATCTTGTAAGCGTGCATGAGAGCTAGAAATCAGAGGAGAGAAGGAGATCATTGGATGAGCAGAGAGAGCGGCGTGGAGTGTATTTAGAGATGAACGAGGAGATGTAGGGAGGGGAACCGAAGGGCTTTGAAGGTAAGAGTAAGGATTTTGAAATGAATCCTGAGGCGCACAGGAAGCCAGTGAAGAGACTGACAGAGGGGAGAGATGTTAGTAAAGCGATGAGAGAGTAAGATAAGTCTGGCAGCAGCATTCATGGTGGATTGTAGAGCGGTGAAGCTGTTAAGACCAGCTTAGACAGAGTTACAGTAATCAAGATGGGAGACAATCAGGGCATGGACAAGAGCCTAAGTGGCATGCTGTGTTTGGAAGGGAGGGATGGATGCTGGCAATGTTTTTTAAGATGGGGACGGAGACAGACTGAATGTGGGGGGTGAACGAAAGGTCAGAGGTCAAGGGTGACACCAAGACTGCGTGTGCATGAGTAGACTGGGAGATGATGGCGCAATCAACAATGAGGGAAATTGATGGGGGAGTCTTAGCATCGGAAGGCGGGAAGATGAGAAGTCCTGTTTTGGAGAGGTTAAGTTTCAAGAAACATGTTGATATCCAGGTGGAGACAGATGCAAGGCAGTTAGTTACACGATCTAAGGCAGAGGGAGAGAGATCAGGGGAGGATAGATAGATCTGGGCTTCATCAGCATACAGGTGGTATTGAAAGCCTAAGGATGAGGGCAGGGCGGTGACTGTGCAGATATGTCATCTCTGATAGTTTTCATTTTATTATCGAAGTATGTGGCAAAGTCTGATGCATTAAGGTTAGTGGAAGGGGTCGTAGGGATCGGTTGAAGCAGGGAATTGAAAGCATTATTAGAGTCGTTTAGGGTTGTAAGACAGGGAGGAGATTGAAGGCAGAGTAGTAGGAACATAGCATTCATTGATAGCGCAGAAAGTCAGACATGGAATGAGGGGACTTTCGCCAACTACGTTGAGCGGTGCGGGAACATCGACGTAGGTGTTGGGGTTACAGTCATGTGCCAGGGTTGGAAGCGTGAACGTCGCGAGGAGCGAGTAGTAACTGGTGCTACATGATAGAGAGCAGATGCGAGAGTGGAGTTATAGACAGAGGTGGCGTTGTTAAGGGCATGTCATGTTTGAGATAGGAGAGAGAGTAAATTGATTGAGTTCTGAAGGTTAATAGAGCTGAGGTCTGTGCGGAGATCTGTGAGAGCCAGGGACACCTTTATCTAATCAGTATTCATGTCCTAAACCTTCTCCCCACCCACCCTTACAAATGAACAACGGCGTAAAGGTAACATAATGGTGAGGAATAATCATGTAGATTCAGTGAGAAGGAGAAGATAACTCCCAAGGGTATACACTTAAGGTGGGTTTGTAACATATATGCCTTGCTTATTTAATGCCTAAGCATAGTTACATATACGTATTTAGTGTAAAGAACTATAAATGCGGGTTTAGCAAAAGGGGCACATTAAGTCTCCAAGTAGTGGTAGTAGTAGAAGTTGTAGTGTGGTCAACAGGTGTATCTGTCTAGAAGGTTAATGAAGATACACAATGTCTTGAATAAACGCATGGTCTACCTTTTCTTTTCAGGCTAGGAGCCCTTTTCATAGCATTTTCTTTAGAGATGAAGGGAATTATGATTTTTTTTTTTTTTAAATACAATTATGCAGACTCTGCAGTGCTTTCATGAAATGTTTAAAAGATTTACCTCGTGGTGCTTCCATAGGGACTTTCTGTGTGACACTGTGCTTCCTTTTCTTATCCTCTTAGGTTGGAATAGCTTTGTTCACAGTTGAAAGAGGCAACGTGCTGGAGACAACAGACGGCATTAGAAGACCAATGTATGAAAATCTGGAGCGTGTGTAAGACGACGTCTAAGCAACTGATTTTGGAACACACGGACAGCAAAAAGTTTCCACGATCGGATGGCTTCTGTGGATAAAATTCTGTCAACGGCAGAAAATGTCACAGAATTTATAAGGTCCACGCGCTAATGACATTTCTTTATAAACGTCAAACAATTATAAACTGCCTGCCGTCCTTCACCAGGAGCTCTGGGCGTATGCGGAATCCCAATCTGCACTGCTTGGGCACCGTGTGTTTAGTTTTATTAACTACAGGAGCGAAGCTTTGGTCGATTAGTTAGCACAGGGTTCCATAGGGATCTTCAACTGTCCATATTTACAGTTTTGTGCACATTGGTGTTATTGCCAGAGCTGTAAGACTCTTGTGTATCGTAATCAAAGTCAATAATCCAAAGTGACTGATTTAGCATAGCCACAGTGAAAAATACTAATTTCAGAAAATGTGAATTTGAAGTTAGATTGCCCAGACTTGCTTCTATTATAAAGTTTTACTATGTTTTTTTTTCCCCATTTCATTTCATTGTTGAGCAAGTACAAATTGGAGATAGTTGGATGGATTTATTAGCGGTCAAAAACAGAATATTGAAAGTTAAATCCAATTCCTCTGTAATCCTAGTATCGCAGTGTGTCTCATCCACTGAACACACCAGCTCAGCCTATAAATTGACACATATACAATGCTAGAAAATCAGAATTCTGTAGTCTGTAAATTAAAACCAAGATCAAATACGTACTGCCATCCTCTGCTTTTCGCCCCCACTCAGTACATCCAGTCTTGAACACTGTCCCAGCCGCCTTCACGTTCCAAAATCTAACCCAGCTGCACATTGTCAAGGTATTCCTTCAATACCTAGGGAGTGAATATAAAACAAAGATGAGTAGTTAAGCCACTTAACTAAATACAGCTAAGCAAGTCATTTCAGTGTGTAAGAAAATTAGAAGAGAAGTTTCAACATACTGGACCGTTTTTCTCGCCTTATCAGGAATACCTTTACGTTTCCAGTGTTCTGGAGTGTCTGGGTAAATGACTTGGTCCCGTAACGTTCCCAAAGTCATATGGTCTCTATGTAAGATATTGTCATTTCCCGTCCTGCGAGGACGATTCGTCCCAATGCCTGAGACATCCTCAGCAGCATTCTTCCACTCTGGTAATAATCCTTCAAGGCAAAGCATTAAACATTAAGAACGTGCCCGGCTGCAGAGTATATCATCGTTTATCCCACCATTATTTCACTCACCTCAAGGAGCTCAGCTCAGTCCACGCGGGGTGGTTAGGGGTGAGGAACGGACTGCTGACAACCAGGTAACCAACCACAGTCTCTAGATCTGCAATAATCAAAAAGCACACCACAGACATTAAATGCCAGCATAGACACTGACCACTTAAAATCAAAACTTTTTACACAGCTATATGCAGATGAAGCCATCTGAGAGACCCAGGCATACAGAGTGTCTCCCACTGCCTCAGCCTACCTATATCCCACAGTAAATAATAATAATGCTAAACTGTCACCATCTTCTATAGCAAACGTAAAAATATTACTAAAGTATGACATGCAAATAATTCTTACCAGTAACATTTTCTGATGGTCTCCTGTCTGGTGTGAGTAGCCAAAAACCACCATGTTCACATTGTAATGTTGCATCTCTTGGAAGCCCCATGGAGATTTATGCTCTAATAAAGCCGGATGCCCCACACCATTGCACAACAGACTGCCTTGAGTGAAACGCCAGTTACTAGCAAAATGGAGCCCTTTAGATAATATTATATAATATTAATACAATATATTAAAAGGTTACTTGAAAGAATAAAAAAATAATCAATATACCATAAAAAAAAAAAAAACATCTACCATAAACTCTTAAAAGTAATCCATGTGCGTATAATATTGAGGCTTTGACTTGGATGCAACTAAAAAACAAAATATATCAGCATGTGATAAAATTCAGATAACATGGGGGGGGGGTTGGGACCTGGTTATATCATGATGACCACAGCAGTAATAACCACAGTCAAATCTGTTCAATCTGACCGGGATTTTGGCCCTCTGCTCTTTGCACAATAGATGTAATTCATCAATATTTGTGACTTGTGTTGTTAAAGAAGCCCTAGTCACACAAAAACATACCTGAACGCCAAAAGCATTTGTCAGCTTGATGATATACAGAACGATATCCAAAAATGGCTGAAGAAAAAAAAACAACAAATGAAACTCACAATAAAACAACTCTATATACCCGCAACAATAATGGGAAATATCTATAATATAGGAGAATAGGAAAGCAAGCCACTAGTTAACGTGGCAAATGATTACATGTTATTCACAAGAACAGCGTATGCATGTGTGTAAATTGTATTGATAAATAACAGCATAATAAAAGGGGAGGCATAATAAGTGTAGCCAAAAGATTGTCATCTTCGGTACCAGTATATTTAACGTATGTTCATTTGTAAGTTGCATTTACTTTTAGGGTACCCTATCGTAACAGCTCTACCAAATCTGTTGGTGCTATATAAAATGTAAACGCAGTCATGAAAGTACAACAGTCTACAGACCACTTTATTGGGGTAAAATAGCTATGGATACATTTGTAAAGGAGGCCCCTGTCTGTAAATCTCACAGTGTAAGTAATACACCGGTAATATAAATGGCAGCTACATTAACTTTATAATTATTTTCCTTGTGAAAGGAATACAGTAAGAGCATAAAGGGCCATAGCCTATTTTTGAAGTACCCAGCACAAACTAAAAAAAAAAAAAAAAAAAAAAAAAAAAAAAAAAAGGTAACAAAACACTCACAACTAGAAGAGCCATGAGGAAACTCACCTTGCTTAAGTTTGAATACTGGTTCACCACGCTGTTACAAAACCTCTCAACATCTTGCGTGAGCAGCTGATCTGCATTTGCTGTCCTGTTGTCCAAGTTGCCCATTTTGTAATAGGTAAAGGATCTTAAATGGGGGAAAAAAGAACAATCTATGTGGGGAACGTATTATACATCTAATGGAACATTACTGAGAAGATAAGTAATTGTCTCTTAGGCTCAAAACATGGTTATATCACCACGATCACAGCAACAATAACCACAGTCAAACTCTTCCAGTAGTTATCAATCTGGCCGGGATTTTGTTCACCGGCGCTTTGTAGAATTGATGTAATTCATCAATGTTTGTGGCTTGAAGTCCTAGTCATACAAAAACATACCCGAGCCCCAATAGCACTTACCAGCTTGACAATATACAGACAGACATAATCCTACAGAATTAGCTGCTAGACACGATTAATCCATCTTGTATGTCCAGTTATTTAGCCTTGTTCAAGACTATGTTAGCTGTAGCTAAAGTTTCCACACACACACACACACATTTTATATATATACATACACAGCTACAGTTTTTACCATCATTAAGCCATGGCAAAAATTGCCCATAGATCCTGCTTTGCATAATTTTGTTTTTTTTGAAGATATAGGTTTTAAAAGGTGGCAAACACAGCAGAACAGATCTCTGCCTTGTAGGCCTCTATTGTTTTTCTCTTAGACAGCATGTCATGACCTACATGTACTTCCCAAAAGGGAGGCGGAATACCTTAAGGGGAGATGGTTCAGGACAACATGGCTACATATATATATATATATACACATATATATATACATATATATATATATATACATATATACACACATATATATATATATATATACATATATACACACACACACACACATTTACATATCATATATAAACACTTAAATGCAACATTCTCCTGAGCTTACAAACTCAGCGTCTCCTTGCACAAATATATCCACAGGCTAGAAGATAAAATAAAGTTAATATACGGACAGAATGTTTTAAGAGACGTGCATCTTCACTCATGCCATGCCACAGAGGCCAAAAGAAGAAAACAAACGTTTTAGCTCACTATAATAACTACAAAAGCGTCTGGCAGCGAGCGGCTCTAGGAAATATAATCTGGTCGTGTGAAATAGCCGCTACCAAGCACACACGTTTTAGCATGTCCCCCAATGTCTAATCTTTCGATTAAGTAGAAAAAAAGGCAACACAAGAATGCTTACGGCAGGCATGGTGGCTATAAAGTTGAAGAGGTTTCTGCTGCGGCCGATGATCGCACTGCAAACCACCACATGTATGTATGTATGTATGTATGTATGTTATAGCGCACTTTTCACAGAGGCACAAGATTCTTGAGAAAATCGGTGAAATGCAATATCCTTATACAAGGCTTTTGATGGATGCAGAACGGATTTAAAATAAAGCCACGTGGCAGAAATACGATACTGCACAGGCTGCGCGCAAATAGGTGACCGTCAAAACCGAGATTCTACCAGCTGACTAGCAGCTATATGGCGCCAAACCGGGAGTAGGCGCCAAACCGGAAGTGGCCATGGGAAGTCGGCGCATGCGCAGAACGGACCTGAAGCTAAACCGGAAGTGGGGCATCCACCTACTGCGCATGCGCGAAATCGGAAGTCAGCGCATGCGCAGAACGGACCTGAAGCTAAACCGGAAGTGGGGCATCCACCTACTGCGCATGCGCGAAATCGGAAGCCAGCGCATGCGCAGAACGGACCTGACTCTAAACCGGAAGTGGGGCATCCACCTACTGCGCATGCGCGAAATCGGAAGCCAGCGCATGCGCAGAACGGACCTGACTCTAAACCGGAAGTGGGGCATCCACCTACTGCGCATGCGCGAAATCGGAAGTCAGCGCATGCGCAGAACGGACCTGACTCTAAACCGGAAGTGGGGCATCCACCTACTGCGCATGCGCGAAACCGGAAGTTCGCGCATGCGCACAACGGGCCGGACTAAACCGGAAGTGGGGCATCCACCTACTGCGCATGCGCCAAACTGGAAGCCCGCGCATGCGCACAACGGACCTGACCCCGACTTTTTAGCTGATGAAAGATTGAGACAGATCATTTCATTGATGAAGATGATCTGCAGCAGCATGGTAGCAGATTCTTTTCTAAACACACAGCTGTCAGCACAGGTTTCACATAGTCCTGTAATTGGATTCTATAATTTTACATTTTCTTGGTAAAAACACATTTAATCTTTAATGTTTGTATATGTATATATACACAGTATTTATGTTTTACAGCAATTATATTCACACACACACACACATTTGGCCCATCAAAATATCAACCAGATCAGAAATACAGAAAACAGCCTGCGGTCTGATGACACGTTGTTATCACTAATTCAAGTTTAACCCCTTAAGGACCGGGCTCATTTTTCGTTTTCTACCCTGTGGGACCGAGGCTGTTTTGACACTTTTGTGGTGCTTGTGTTCAGGTGTAATTTTCTCCTCACTCATTTAGTGTACCCACATAAGTTATATATTGTTTTTTTCAGGACAAGATGGGCTTTCTTCAGATACCATTATTTTGATCGTATCATCTTATTTACTATAAAAAAAATAAAAAAAACATGGTGAAAAATTGAAAAAAAAAGACATTTTATGACTTTTATTTGAAAAATCTTTTACTCACCTAAAAAAGCAAGTAAAAAAACTAGCTAAATAGATTCTACTACTTGTCCTGAGTTTAGAGATACCCAATGTTTTTATGTTTTTTTGCTGTTTTTTGTACGTTATAGGGCAATAAGTACAAGCAGCGTTTTATGATTTCCAAATCTTTTTTAACAAATCTGGTCAGTCTGCCTACATCTCCTCTTTGGAACATCTTTGAAGCCGGTTAACTCAATTTAAAGGTAAGTGTTTGGTGTCGCTGGATGCCTCCTGATCGAGGCGTTCCAGCGACACCATTTAAGTTTAGGAGGCGATCGTTGATCGCCTCCTAAACGCTTTTAAAACAATGTATGGCGGCTGTTGACGCCCCGGGGAGGGGCCAGACATGGCCCCCGATGCCGATCTCGGCCTTGCTGAATGCCTCGACATCGAGGCATTGCAGCAAGGCCGTTTAAGCGAAGAAAGTGATCCTTGATCACTTTCTAAGCTTATTTAACTTTTTGACGGTTCAGGACCGTCAAAGGTCATTTAGTGACCTTCTTGTCATGACGGTCCTGAACCGGCAAAGGTCGCGAAGGGGTTAAGTTTAAAAGGCTAATTGATTATTAGAAAACTCTTTTTGCTATATTACAGCTACAAATTTCCATGAAAACAGCTAGCAGACCCCAAACATTTAACTAACTGCAATATTTTAACACGTTTGAGAAGTACCTGCCTCGAGCCCCGTGTATATTTCCTGATCATTGCCTCTGGGTCTCGGCGCGTACGATTCTTCTCACCTGATGCGGCAGAGGTAGGTGGCAACACAAAAACTCACAACTATGGATAAATATCACTGTTCTGTTACTGCTTATCTTAAAGGGAAAATATAATGTCACAGACAGCTTCACAAAAAATCATGTTAAATATGCATTAATATGCATTCTTAAAAAAAAAGCAGCCAATGAGTGACAAGAAAGCCATGCATTTCCCTTGTTACAAGGAAATTTAGAATATTTAGAATATGGCAGCAGCAGTATTGAGGTGCGTTCAAATAAAATAAGCAAAATACTTTATTATGCACAAAAGTGCTACTAGAGCATAAATTATAAAAAATCAATACATACATGGCAGAAGAGCAGATAATGTGGAAGATCCCCAACGTTTCCGCACAGCAGAACCGCCAAAGTCCATCGATGCTGCCCGTGTGTCCTGAGACAGTTCTTGGTCTTGTTTTAGCTTCAAGGTGGCTTTATGCTTGTTCCATGTATGTTCCCTTAAAAAAGCAAATAACAGGAATAGGTTGCAGTAGTTATCTTAACCGAGCAGAAGGGGTTCTAAAACATTTGGTCCGTAGTGAGGTCACTTACCAACGGCTGTAGGTAACTCGCAGTCCGGTCACTCGGCAAGGGTAGCAGGCGAATTACACAGGAGTGGTGTCAGGTCACCAGAGAACAGGACTGGACAGCGGTCAGGTCGATGATTACAGCCAGATAACTGAAATAGGATTGGGTTTCTTGCCACGACTTTTAACAACAGATAAAGAGTCAGATTACGGAGTTGAAAGTCAATAAAAAGGAAGCCATGAGCACCGTAAGTGTAAGGTGTATGCGTGAGGCCTTACACGGCTATTACTGCTGGGCGTTAATTAGCACCATGTACCACAAAGAAATTGAATACGAATCAGTGCTGTCCGGAATTCAAAAACCTGCAGAGTTTCCAATGGAAGCAGAGACTTATGGATAAACACATATAATATGTATTAACTCCTTAATTCCCACTTTAGGGATTTGAGAGGTAGACAGTAGTTCATTTTTGGTTTCAGATCCACGTTGAGGACAGAATAGACTGTCCTTAAGTGTAGCGAGGATAAAATGTGTAATAATAGTAATGGAGATCTGTGTAGGGAGAGGAACAACCCAGGGCCACCAAGAGCTGTCTCTATTTAGCATGATTATAATGCTAGGAGGGTACAGGTAGGCATTTTCATTATGCGGTGCTGGCGAGTGTTACCGTCGGACAGCACCCAATATAAAGCCAACGCTTGCCCTTTGCCTACCCCTTTGTTCACCAAAAGAAATGCTCTCCACTCTTCAGTCCTTTTTCCCAGTCTGTCTCTGGCGTGGTGCGGGTACTATAATACGTGACTGCCCATCAAAGCCGGCTTTTCCTCCCCATCCCCTGTGTCTTTTGATTGATTAAATATTAATTGCTTACCATTTGATGAATGCTCTCTTTTTCTGCCAATTGACAAATATGTTTTCTCGTGTTCAAGCTCCAAGAAAGGACCCATGCAAAAAACAAACAAACAAACAACAAAACAGTAAAATTTCAGATGAAGAAAAAAGCAAATAAAAAAGAAAAGATGCCAGAAAGACTCCTTCTGCATCAGAGGAAAACATTATGAAAACTGATAACTGGTTTCGCTTAATCAGTTATATTATAACATACATAACACATAACACCCTCAGCTTCATTAGGTTAACTGCAGCTCTAGTCTTATTATCATGAAGCCCAATGGAGTGATCCAGCTGATTATTGCTGTGGTTGCTTATAGCGATTAGACCATTTTTCAGCCAGCAGAATAGCTTTGTGTCTGAAATGCCGCCCCGACCCAGGAAAAAGAAAAAAAAAAAAAAAAAAAAAAAAGGAATATGATACGATTGGCGTCCAAGACCTGCAGTAACTGTGCTAACTATGGCTGTATAAAATAGTTTTGTGTGTTTGGGTTTATCTTCAGCTCCGTAGTTGACTACAAAACCGAATGCGAAGCGCAGACTATTTTTATTATTTACTGTTTTATATCGCACCATCAAATTCCAGAGCGCTGTACAATGGGTAGACAGGACATAGCAAGTAGCGTGTAACATAACACATTGACTTACAGAAACAACAGGTGAGGAGAGCCCTGCTCAAAGGAGCTTACAATCTAGAGGGATTTAGGGTGTATTACACCATAGTTAAAAGGTGCCATTGTAAGGGATAGACTAGCCACACTAGTGTAAGTATTGAATGAGAGGGACTAGGAGAGATGAGCTAAGGGAATATGGGGGTTGTTAATGTGCAATATTATAAGCGTCCTTAAGGAAGTGGGTCTTGAGGGATCTTTTGAAGGACCGAAGGCAGTGGGGAGAAGGATAGACCGGGGGAGGGCATTCCAGAGGATAGGAGCAGCCCTGGAGAAATCTCGTAAGCGTGCATGAGAGCTAGAAATCAGAGGAGAGGATAGAAGGAAATCGTTGGATGAGCGGAGGGACCGGTGTGAAGTGTATTTAGAGAGATGAGCGAGGAGATGTAGGGAGGGGAAACACTGTGAAGGGCTTTGAAAGAAAGAGTGAGGATTTTGAAATGAATCCTGAAGCGCACAGGCAGCCAGTGAAGAGACTGACAGAGGGGAGAGACGTTAGTAAAGCGACGGGAGAGGAAGAGGAGTCTGGCAGCAGCATTCTTGGTGGATTGTAGAGAGGTGAGACGGTTAAGAGGGAGACCAGCTAAGACAGAGTAACAGTAGCCAAGACGGGAGTGAGGGGAGGTGACGTTGAAAAGTGCTTGGGATGAGAGAAGGGGAGAAGAAAGTAGTCATGGTGCATTACAGACATAGTGTGGGGTTGCAGATGGCTGGAGAGAGATAATGATTTTACTAACAACAGAGGAAAGAGAAAAGAGGAACAAGAGGATTGTGAACACGGTATGTGAAGGAAAATGGTGATGGGAATGGAGGTGGGGGAAACACAAAAAGCAGTAGGCAGCACTTGACAGTTCAGTGGAATATTGATTGCAGGGAGTCTCCCAGGCCTTCTCTGTCCAACTTGGTGAACTCCCAGGTAGTGGCATCCGGTGATGGAAAGTGGCACATTCATTAAGATTTAAAAAATAGGGTACTTAACCTTAGGGGGCAGCGGCAGCTGCTCTCCTCCACTGCAGTCCAATCACTTTCCACGGGTTAGCTGCGTGAAATCAGGTGGAGCACTTTGCACACGCGCACACAATGTTCGCAGAGTCGGGGCTGGGGCAGTAAGTATATCACATGGCAGGAGATATAGAATGCACAGAAAATAGCTGGTGCCATTTCAGTGCGCCCAATAAAACCATATATTTTTGAAAACTAGACACCGCAGAGTGTTTTAAATGCTGGTATTTTAACTCTTTGCATGCACACATTTTACCACCAGCATTTTGCAGCAAGTTTGCAGTAGTATTTTTTTGTGTGTATTTTTCCCCCCACACACACCTACTTTATGTATGAATTTACAGCTCCTGGTATATGCCGCTGTCACACAACACCCCAATATGTGTTCAGCAACATCTCCTGAGTCCAGTGGGGAACTAAAAGGCCATATTTGGGACGTGTGCATTTTTCTAATTGGAAATTAGATGTGTGGCCATCCTTCCCCCCGTGTTAATTGGGACATTGTTGAACCCGGCCAATTCAATTTACCCCATCAAATCATAAATTTGGGCATTTAATATGCCAGTATTTTAACTCTTTCCATGCGAGAATTGTTTTAAGCAAATGTGCAATTTTAGGACTTGCTCACAAAAATATATTTTTCATATATAAATTATTTTATTTTTACATTTTTTTCAACTTGAAGGTTGCCCTGATAGTGACTTCAGTGGGAAATTATTTTTACATTTTACTGGTTTTTTTTTTAAACTATTTTTTTCTAATTGTTATTTTTAATTTAATTTTACTAATCACAGTGATTAGAAAGATGCGCTCCATTGACTTGCATGGTTGAATGCAGTACCTGTATTCAACCTGCAAGTGGAGCCAGAGTTCTCTAGAGGGTCTGGAGACCATCTAGCGAACTTTTTCAACTTGATTGCTTTTTACTTATTTTTTTTTTTTTTTACAGGGTGGCCACCTTCTTGCGGATGGCAAAGATCACTTGCAGCGGCGGCTGTGACCGCTCTCCGGAGCGGTCACAGCCCGTCCTGGGTTAAGTATTTGGTGTCGCTGAATGCCTCCTGATCGAGGCATTCCAGCGACACCATTTAAGTTTAGGAGGTGATCGTTGATCGCCTCCTAAACGCTTTTAAAACGGGCGTCCGCCGCCATACAAGGTATGGCGGAAGTTGACACCCCGGGGAGGGGCCAGACATGGCCCCTAGTGCCGATCGTGGTGTTGCTGAATGCCTCGAGGTCGAGGCATTACAGCAACACCGTTTGGGTGCAGAAAGCGAACGTAGATCGCTTTCTGCACCCGCTTAAAGTCATGACGGTCCTGGCACGTCAATTGTCACTAACCTGATGTTAGTGCATGACGTGCCAGAACCGACAATTGTCATTAAGGGGTTAAAATATTTATGGATAGGGAAGGCTTCCCCACGACACTTACTCAAGCGCAGACCTGTATACCTTGCATTCTCGTCTTGGATAAGTGATGTAGTGTACAGTGACGTGATATTACACCCCGCGTGATGAGCCCGGTGATTTATGCCAGCAGAACAGTATCCTAGTAGCCGATACATACCTCCACCTTCATGCCACTTCATGGGTTGTATTTTGATAAATAAGGTGTATGAGTTTCTACGGGTAATGTATTATTTGCCATCAAGTTGAAGTTATTATTGGTTTAGTAAAAAAAAAAAAGGGTATGTTATATAATAAGGTATCGGAATGGTCTTACTTACATTCCTTCCGTCACTGCGGCCGCTGTAATCAGTCGTTTTAAGTAACAGTGATTTTGAACACAGGTGCAGATCTAAGATGCTGGCGTGCAAGCAGTTCTTCAGACGAGGGTACCGGTTTCCATGCAGTCTGCTTCTCCAGACGTGTTTTTTTTTTTTTTTGTGTCCGTTCACATCCAACCCTTACGTTTGTATTATATCGGAAGGTTTAAAGCCACCAAGCGGTGTAGACAATTTGTGTATTTATCATTATTAACCCACAACAACCTGTTTATTTAAATAAGCAGGAGGTACGGGGAACATTTGAAGGGAATACATCAATGTGTTGCCCACAAAGTATTAGAATTGGATATTGTGTAAGTGAGATTCCAACTACAAGAAGTGCATCATAGCATAGTATGGAACATAAGGAAATGCGAGTAAAATTAATGGGTCACCAACAATGGTCACTCGTAGTAATTTGAAGTTACAATTGACCAGGGAATTTGCTCATTTGAAATATATCTATTTCCGACGAGGCACTGAATCTCTCTATTAACTTTCCGACCAGAGAAACTTGAATACATTTGAAGATCAAAAGGAGGACTGTGCTGACCCGAGTGCTCTGTGTGGGAAAAACAAAACCGACGTCAAAGTACAAAAAGCCCAAAGTGCTTACTTTGCACCGAACCCAATCCGTGGCTACTCGATTAGGAAGTCATATTTATTGAGGAGTCTGTTTACATTATATGTGGAATATTATGCACTAAAGAAGTTAAACGAATTGTGGCAGATGTTTGGATTTCAGTTATGTAGACTACTTTAGTGATCAGTCATAGAAGTCATTCCCCCCCCCCCCCCGAGCACATAAATTGGATAATTTATGGTATTTCAGAAATCACTACTTGTGAAACGTCTGTGTGATTTTCCAACATATACTTCATTGCAGATTTCCATGGGATAATGATTAAGTATCCTATTACAGTGGGAAGGTAGGAGTGTATACTAGGGCATTCCTCATAGGATTTCATCCATGTAGTTTATGCAAGTTTACAGCTACCCGCTTCCTTACCGGTATAATATGGTGGTGGAGTGTTCAGGAGAAAAACATTTTTTGCACATTTTAATTACCTTGGATGCCTTATAAATATCCACGGTGACACAGGTTACTTCAAAAGGTTTTAGCAATAATTGGGGGGAAAGCAGACCAAGGACCGTTTAAGGTCTGAGTCTCTACATCGCATGGCATGGGAAGTTTTCTATGGCCGCTGGTTAGAGCCAACCGTACGGATTTGTTCCAGCGAATGCAGTAAGTTTGTGGATCAAACTTTACCCAGATTGTTTACCATTTGCCAGGATGACATTAAGCACAGAGTAGAGACTTTGGGGAAGGATTCACACACATTCAATTTATTGCATACGTAGTGCATGCCTTCATCAAGCACATTTCTATGTTACACGATTTGCTCAACCCCCCCAAAACACATATCTACAATACATGGTTTACGTTCCAGTAGAGACTGCTCCATTTAACAATGTAAAAAGTCATCCTACTAGTTTAAATTAATAGATTTTAAATCTTACTGGGAAGGACACGTAAATCTTTATCAGGGAACTGTATAAAATCTGACGACGTATGAATTCAGTCCAACCCGCACACCTAGTGAGACATACGAACCTGTCAACTGGCTCTATTTTGGGCCAAGTGCCAACGCTCAGGGATTTTACTCAACCGATTAGTCAGGTGCAAAAAAATTGAACCGGAGATTAATTTAAAAGGAAAACCGTTACAGCAGATGCAGCGTATCCCATCAGAGCCAGGTGCTTAGGGGATCCTCTAGTCTAGCCAGCGGTATCTAGTGCAAAACAAGAAGTGACACAATCATCTACGATCCTACGGCCATTCTTTGGTCAAAAAAAAAAACAAAAAGAAATTATAGCATTCGCTTCGGAACTAAACTTCAAAAACTTCAAAAAAAAAGTTACTTTCGAGTTCCAGTGTACACCGATATTTATCAGCATAAAACACTTAAGAGCTGAATTCAATGGCGTCATCTGTTATCTGCTGTTTCCTCTGCTGTCCATGTGGAGGTAGTACTGCGAGAGAGGGGAAACATGAATCAGTGACCTCAATATTACGGAGCAAAATAATAAAAATGTAGTTCTAATATTAGAAACACCACGTGTATCACCAAAAAAAACAGATTTGCACATATACTGGTGGTGCGGCTGTGCCATCTTCAGACCTTAAGCCTGGCACTGGCATTACAACATAAGGATCCCCTTAAAATGAGCAAGGCAAAGCACGCTTTCTTGGCAGAGGTAATTACGTCTCTTAAGAAGCGGCCTTTGCCTCATCAAACAAGAGTTGAGGTTCTCCCTAAACAGCGATCGACTGTCCCACTGACCACAAGGACACAGAATGAGGCCCAACTATGATTCAGTACCTGCCGCCTATTCCTATGAAAGGCGCCCACTCACTCGCATTGGCAAGGGTTGGGGTTTCAGCTTTCTCGCTTTACAATTCAGTTTGCCGGTTTGTCCAGCCTCAAGGGCTGAGCTGGCCCTGTATAATGCACAATGTGATAGGCGAAGAGACTTATTATTTATGTTTTATATAGCACCATCAGATTCTGTAGCGCTGGACAACGGGTAGACAGGACATAGCAAGTAGTATGTAACATAACAAATTGACTTACAGCAACAACAGGTGAGGAGGTCCCTGCGCAAAGGAGTTAACAATCTAGAGGGATTTAGTGCCATGGTAAGGGATGGGGCAGCCACACTAGTGTAAGTACTGCATTAGAGAGACTAGGAGAGGTGAGCTAAGGGAATATGGGGGGGGGGGTGTTAATGTGCAATATAAGCGCCCTTAAAGAAGTGGGGAAGAGGGATTTTTTGAAGGATCGAAGGCAGGGAGAGAGACGGATAGACTGGGGGAGGGCATTCCAGAGGATAGGGGCAGCCCTGGAGAAATCTTGTAAGCGTGCATGAGAGCTAGAAATCAGAGGAGAGAAGGAGATCATTGGATGAGCAGAGAGAGCGGCGTGGAGTGTATTTAGAGATGAACGAGGAGATGTAGGGAGGGGAACCGAAGGGCTTTGAAGGTAAGAGTAAGGATTTTGAAATGAATCCTGAGGCGCACAGGAAGCCAGTGAAGAGACTGACAGAGGGGAGAGATGTTAGTAAAGCGATGAGAGAGTAAGATAAGTCTGGCAGCAGCATTCATGGTGGATTGTAGAGCGGTGAAGCTGTTAAGACCAGCTTAGACAGAGTTACAGTAATCAAGATGGGAGACAATCAGGGCATGGACAAGAGCCTAAGTGGCATGCTGTGTTTGGAAGGGAGGGATGGATGCTGGCAATGTTTTTTAAGATGGGGACGGAGACAGACTGAATGTGGGGGGTGAACGAAAGGTCAGAGGTCAAGGGTGACACCAAGACTGCGTGTGCATGAGTAGACTGGGAGATGATGGCGCAATCAACAATGAGGGAAATTGATGGGGGAGTCTTAGCATCGGAAGGCGGGAAGATGAGAAGTCCTGTTTTGGAGAGGTTAAGTTTCAAGAAACATGTTGATATCCAGGTGGAGACAGATGCAAGGCAGTTAGTTACACGATCTAAGGCAGAGGGAGAGAGATCAGGGGAGGATAGATAGATCTGGGCTTCATCAGCATACAGGTGGTATTGAAAGCCTAAGGATGAGGGCAGGGCGGTGACTGTGCAGATATGTCATCTCTGATAGTTTTCATTTTATTATCGAAGTATGTGGCAAAGTCTGATGCATTAAGGTTAGTGGAAGGGGTCGTAGGGATCGGTTGAAGCAGGGAATTGAAAGCATTATTAGAGTCGTTTAGGGTTGTAAGACAGGGAGGAGATTGAAGGCAGAGTAGTAGGAACATAGCATTCATTGATAGCGCAGAAAGTCAGACATGGAATGAGGGGACTTTCACCAACTACGTTGAGCGGTGCGGGAACATCGACGTAGGTGTTGGGGTTACAGTCATGTGCCAGGGTTGGAAGCGTGAACGTCGCGAGGAGCGAGTAGTAACTGGTGCTACATGATAGAGAGCAGATGCGAGAGTGGAGTTATAGACAGAGGTGGCGTTGTTAAGGGCATGTCATGTTTGAGATAGGAGAGAGAGTAAATTGATTGAGTTCTGAAGGTTAATAGAGCTGAGGTCTGTGCGGAGATCTGTGAGAGCCAGGGACACCTTTATCTAATCAGTATTCATGTCCTAAACCTTCTCCCCACCCACCCTTACAAATGAACAACGGCGTAAAGGTAACATAATGGTGAGGAATAATCATGTAGATTCAGTGAGAAGGAGAAGATAACTCCCAAGGGTATACACTTAAGGTGGGTTTGTAACATATATGCCTTGCTTATTTAATGCCTAAGCATAGTTACATATACGTATTTAGTGTAAAGAACTATAAATGCGGGTTTAGCAAAAGGGGCACATTAAGTCTCCAAGTAGTGGTAGTAGTAGAAGTTGTAGTGTGGTCAACAGGTGTATCTGTCTAGAAGGTTAATGAAGATACACAATGTCTTGAATAAACGCATGGTCTACCTTTTCTTTTCAGGCTAGGAGCCCTTTTCATAGCATTTTCTTTAGAGATGAAGGGAATTATGATTTTTTTTTTTTTAAATACAATTATGCAGACTCTGCAGTGCTTTCATGAAATGTTTAAAAGATTTACCTCGTGGTGCTTCCATAGGGACTTTCTGTGTGACACTGTGCTTCCTTTTCTTATCCTCTTAGGTTGGAATAGCTTTGTTCACAGTTGAAAGAGGCAACGTGCTGGAGACAACAGACGGCATTAGAAGACCAATGTATGAAAATCTGGAGCGTGTGTAAGACGACGTCTAAGCAACTGATTTTGGAACACACGGACAGCAAAAAGTTTCCACGATCGGATGGCTTCTGTGGATAAAATTCTGTCAACGGCAGAAAATGTCACAGAATTTATAAGGTCCACGCGCTAATGACATTTCTTTATAAACGTCAAACAATTATAAACTGCCTGCCGTCCTTCACCAGGAGCTCTGGGCGTATGCGGAATCCCAATCTGCACTGCTTGGGCACCGTGTGTTTAGTTTTATTAACTACAGGAGCGAAGCTTTGGTCGATTAGTTAGCACAGGGTTCCATAGGGATCTTCAACTGTCCATATTTACAGTTTTGTGCACATTGGTGTTATTGCCAGAGCTGTAAGACTCTTGTGTATCGTAATCAAAGTCAATAATCCAAAGTGACTGATTTAGCATAGCCACAGTGAAAAATACTAATTTCAGAAAATGTGAATTTGAAGTTAGATTGCCCAGACTTGCTTTTATTATGGACTTGCTTCTATTATAAAGTTTTACTATGTTTTTTTTTCCCCATTTCATTTCATTGTTGAGCAAGTACAAATTGGAGATAGTTGGATGGATTTATTAGCGGTCAAAAACAGAATATTGAAAGTTAAATCCAATTCCTCTGTAATCCTAGTATCGCAGTGTGTCTCATCCACTGAACACACCAGCTCAGCCTATAAATTGACACATATACAATGCTAGAAAATCAGAATTCTGTAGTCTGTAAATTAAAACCAAGATCAAATACGTACTGCCATCCTCTGCTTTTCGCCCCCACTCAGTACATCCAGTCTTGAACACTGTCCCAGCCGCCTTCACGTTCCAAAATCTAACCCAGCTGCACATTGTCAAGGTATTCCTTCAATACCTAGGGAGTGAATATAAAACAAAGATGAGTAGTTAAGCCACTTAACTAAATACAGCTAAGCAAGTCATTTCAGTGTGTAAGAAAATTAGAAGAGAAGTTTCAACATACTGGACCGTTTTTCTCGCCTTATCAGGAATACCTTTACGTTTCCAGTGTTCTGGAGTGTCTGGGTAAATGACTTGGTCCCGTAACGTTCCCAAAGTCATATGGTCTCTATGTAAGATATTGTCATTTCCCGTCCTGCGAGGACGATTCGTCCCAATGCCTGAGACATCCTCAGCAGCATTCTTCCACTCTGGTAATAATCCTTCAAGGCAAAGCATTAAACATTAAGAACGTGCCCGGCTGCAGAGTATATCATCGTTTATCCCACCATTATTTCACTCACCTCAAGGAGCTCAGCTCAGTCCACGCGGGGTGGTTAGGGGTGAGGAACGGACTGCTGACAACCAGGTAACCAACCACAGTCTCTAGATCTGCAATAATCAAAAAGCACACCACAGACATTAAATGCCAGCATAGACACTGACCACTTAAAATCAAAACTTTTTACACAGCTATATGCAGATGAAGCCATCTGAGAGACCCAGGCATACAGAGTGTCTCCCACTGCCTCAGCCTACCTATATCCCACAGTAAATAATAATAATGCTAAACTGTCACCATCTTCTATAGCAAACGTAAAAATATTACTAAAGTATGACATGCAAATAATTCTTACCAGTAACATTTTCTGATGGTCTCCTGTCTGGTGTGAGTAGCCAAAAACCACCATGTTCACATTGTAATGTTGCATCTCTTGGAAGCCCCATGGAGATTTATGCTCTAATAAAGCCGGATGCCCCACACCATTGCACAACAGACTGCCTTGAGTGAAACGCCAGTTACTAGCAAAATGGAGCCCTTTAGATAATATTATATAATATTAATACAATATATTAAAAGGTTACTTGAAAGAATAAAAAAATAATCAATATACCATAAAAAAAAAAAAAACATCTACCATAAACTCTTAAAAGTAATCCATGTGCGTATAATATTGAGGCTTTGACTTGGATGCAACTAAAAAACAAAATATATCAGCATGTGATAAAATTCAGATAACATGGGGGGGGGGTTGGGACCTGGTTATATCATGATGACCACAGCAGTAATAACCACAGTCAAATCTGTTCAATCTGACCGGGATTTTGGCCCTCTGCTCTTTGCACAATAGATGTAATTCATCAATATTTGTGACTTGTGTTGTTAAAGAAGCCCTAGTCACACAAAAACATACCTGAACGCCAAAAGCATTTGTCAGCTTGATGATATACAGAACGATATCCAAAAATGGCTGAAGAAAAAAAAACAACAAATGAAACTCACAATAAAACAACTCTATATACCCGCAACAATAATGGGAAATATCTATAATATAGGAGAATAGGAAAGCAAGCCACTAGTTAACGTGGCAAATGATTACATGTTATTCACAAGAACAGCGTATGCATGTGTGTAAATTGTATTGATAAATAACAGCATAATAAAAGGGGAGGCATAATAAGTGTAGCCAAAAGATTGTCATCTTCGGTACCAGTATATTTAACGTATGTTCATTTGTAAGTTGCATTTACTTTTAGGGTACCCTATCGTAACAGCTCTACCAAATCTGTTGGTGCTATATAAAATGTAAACGCAGTCATGAAAGTACAACAGTCTACAGACCACTTTATTGGGGTAAAATAGCTATGGATACATTTGTAAAGGAGGCCCCTGTCTGTAAATCTCACAGTGTAAGTAATACACCGGTAATATAAATGGCAGCTACATTAACTTTATAATTATTTTCCTTGTGAAAGGAATACAGTAAGAGCATAAAGGGCCATAGCCTATTTTTGAAGTACCCAGCACAAACTAAAAAAAAAAAAAAAAAAAAAAAAAAAAAAAAAGGTAACAAAACACTCACAACTAGAAGAGCCATGAGGAAACTCACCTTGCTTAAGTTTGAATACTGGTTCACCACGCTGTTACAAAACCTCTCAACATCTTGCGTGAGCAGCTGATCTGCATTTGCTGTCCTGTTGTCCAAGTTGCCCATTTTGTAATAGGTAAAGGATCTTAAATGGGGGAAAAAAGAACAATCTATGTGGGGAACGTATTATACATCTAATGGAACATTACTGAGAAGATAAGTAATTGTCTCTTAGGCTCAAAACATGGTTATATCACCACGATCACAGCAACAATAACCACAGTCAAACTCTTCCAGTAGTTATCAATCTGGCCGGGATTTTGTTCACCGGCGCTTTGTAGAATTGATGTAATTCATCAATGTTTGTGGCTTGAAGTCCTAGTCATACAAAAACATACCCGAGCCCCAATAGCACTTACCAGCTTGACAATATACAGACAGACATAATCCTACAGAATTAGCTGCTAGACACGATTAATCCATCTTGTATGTCCAGTTATTTAGCCTTGTTCAAGACTATGTTAGCTGTAGCTAAAGTTTCCACACACACACACACACATTTTATATATATACATACACAGCTACAGTTTTTACCATCATTAAGCCATGGCAAAAATTGCCCATAGATCCTGCTTTGCATAATTTTGTTTTTTTTGAAGATATAGGTTTTAAAAGGTGGCAAACACAGCAGAACAGATCTCTGCCTTGTAGGCCTCTATTGTTTTTCTCTTAGACAGCATGTCATGACCTACATGTACTTCCCAAAAGGGAGGCGGAATACCTTAAGGGGAGATGGTTCAGGACAACATGGCTACATATATATATATATATACACATATATATATACATATATATATATATATACACACATATATATATATATACATATATACACACACACACACACATTTACATATCATATATAAACACTTAAATGCAACATTCTCCTGAGCTTACAAACTCAGCGTCTCCTTGCACAAATATATCCACAGGCTAGAAGATAAAATAAAGTTAATATACGGACAGAATGTTTTAAGAGACGTGCATCTTCACTCATGCCATGCCACAGAGGCCAAAAGAAGAAAACAAACGTTTTAGCTCACTATAATAACTACAAAAGCGTCTGGCAGCGAGCGGCTCTAGGAAATATAATCTGGTCGTGTGAAATAGCCGCTACCAAGCACACACGTTTTAGCATGTCCCCCAATGTCTAATCTTTCGATTAAGTAGAAAAAAAGGCAACACAAGAATGCTTACGGCAGGCATGGTGGCTATAAAGTTGAAGAGGTTTCTGCTGCGGCCGATGATCGCACTGCAAACCACCACATGTATGTATGTATGTATGTATGTTATAGCGCACTTTTCACAGAGGCACAAGATTCTTGAGAAAATCGGTGAAATGCAATATCCTTATACAAGGCTTTTGATGGATGCAGAACGGATTTAAAATAAAGCCACGTGGCAGAAATACGATACTGCACAGGCTGCGCGCAAATAGGTGACCGTCAAAACCGAGATTCTACCAGCTGACTAGCAGCTATATGGCGCCAAACCGGGAGTAGGCGCCAAACCGGAAGTGGCCATGGGAAGTCGGCGCATGCGCAGAACGGACCTGAAGCTAAACCGGAAGTGGGGCATCCACCTACTGCGCATGCGCGAAATCGGAAGTCAGCGCATGCGCAGAACGGACCTGAAGCTAAACCGGAAGTGGGGCATCCACCTACTGCGCATGCGCGAAATCGGAAGCCAGCGCATGCGCAGAACGGACCTGACTCTAAACCGGAAGTGGGGCATCCACCTACTGCGCATGCGCGAAATCGGAAGACAGCGCATGCGCAGAACGGACCTGCCGCTAAACCGGAAGTGGGGCATCCACCTACTGCGCATGCGCGAAATCGGAAGCCAGCGCATGCGCAGAACGGACCTGACTCTAAACCGGAAGTGGGGCATCCACCTACTGCGCATGCGCGAAATCGGAAGTCAGCGCATGCGCAGAACGGACCTGACTCTAAACCGGAAGTGGGGCATCCACCTACTGCGCATGCGCGAAACCGGAAGTTCGCGCATGCGCACAACGGGCCGGACTAAACCGGAAGTGGGGCATCCACCTACTGCGCATGCGCCAAACTGGAAGCCCGCGCATGCGCACAACGGACCTGACCCCGACTTTTTAGCTGATGAAAGATTGAGACAGATCATTTCATTGATGAAGATGATCTGCAGCAGCATGGTAGCAGATTCTTTTCTAAACACACAGCTGTCAGCACAGGTTTCACATAGTCCTGTAATTGGATTCTATAATTTTACATTTTCTTGGTAAAAACACATTTAATCTTTAATGTTTGTATATGTATATATACACAGTATTTATGTTTTACAGCAATTATATTCACTCACACACACACACACACACACACACACACACACACACATACACATTTGGCCCATCAAAATATCAACCAGATCAGAAATACAGAAAACAGCCTGCGGTCTGATGACACGTTGTTATCACTAATTCAAGTTTAACCCCTTAAGGACCGGGCTCATTTTTCGTTTTCTACCCTGTGGGACCGAGGCTGTTTTGACACTTTTGTGGTGCTTGTGTTCAGGTGTAATTTTCTCCTCACTCATTTAGTGTACCCACATAAGTTATATATTGTTTTTTTCAGGACAAGATGGGCTTTCTTCAGATACCATTATTTTGATCGTATCATCTTATTTACTATAAAAAAAATAAAAAAAACATGGTGAAAAATTGAAAAAAAAGACATTTTATGACTTTTATTTGAAAAATCTTTTACTCACCTAAAAAAGCAAGTAAAAAAACTAGCTAAATAGATTCTACTACTTGTCCTGAGTTTAGAGATACCCAATGTTTTTATGTTTTTTTGCTGTTTTTTGTACGTTATAGGGCAATAAGTACAAGCAGCGTTTTATGATTTCCAAATCTTTTTTAACAAATCTGGTCAGTCTGCCTACATCTCCTCTTTGGAACATCTTTGAAGCCGGTTAACTCAATTTAAAGGTAAGTGTTTGGTGTCGCTGGATGCCTCCTGATCGAGGCGTTCCAGCGACACCATTTAAGTTTAGGAGGCGATCGTTGATCGCCTCCTAAACGCTTTTAAAACAATGTATGGCGGCTGTTGACGCCCCGGGGAGGGGCCAGACATGGCCCCCGATGCCGATCTCGGCCTTGCTGAATGCCTCGACATCGAGGCATTGCAGCAAGGCCGTTTAAGCGAAGAAAGTGATCCTTGATCACTTTCTAAGCTTATTTAACTTTTTGACGGTTCAGGACCGTCAAAGGTCATTTAGTGACCTTCTTGTCATGACGGTCCTGAACCGGCAAAGGTCGCGAAGGGGTTAAGTTTAAAAGGCTAATTGATTATTAGAAAACTCTTTTTGCTATATTACAGCTACAAATTTCCATGAAAACAGCTAGCAGACCCCAAACATTTAACTAACTGCAATATTTTAACACGTTTGAGAAGTACCTGCCTCGAGCCCCGTGTATATTTCCTGATCATTGCCTCTGGGTCTCGGCGCGTACGATTCTTCTCACCTGATGCGGCAGAGGTAGGTGGCAACACAAAAACTCACAACTATGGATAAATATCACTGTTCTGTTACTGCTTATCTTAAAGGGAAAATATAATGTCACAGACAGCTTCACAAAAAATCATGTTAAATATGCATTAATATGCATTCTTAAAAAAAAAGCAGCCAATGAGTGACAAGAAAGCCATGCATTTCCCTTGTTACAAGGAAATTTAGAATATGGCAGCAGCAGTATTGAGGTGCGTTCAAATAAAATAAGCAAAATACTTTATTATGCACAAAAGTGCTACTAGAGCATAAATTATAAAAAATCAATACATACATGGCAGAAGAGCAGATAATGTGGAAGATCCCCAACGTTTCCGCACAGCAGAACCGCCAAAGTCCATCGATGCTGCCCGTGTGTCCTGAGACAGTTCTTGGTCTTGTTTTAGCTTCAAGGTGGCTTTATGCTTGTTCCATGTATGTTCCCTTAAAAAAGCAAATAACAGGAATAGGTTGCAGTAGTTATCTTAACCGAGCAGAAGGGGTTCTAAAACATTTGGTCCGTAGTGAGGTCACTTACCAACGGCTGTAGGTAACTCGCAGTCCGGTCACTCGGCAAGGGTAGCAGGCGAATTACACAGGAGTGGTGTCAGGTCACCAGAGAACAGGACTGGACAGCGGTCAGGTCGATGATTACAGCCAGATAACTGAAATAGGATTGGGTTTCTTGCCACGACTTTTAACAACAGATAAAGAGTCAGATTACGGAGTTGAAAGTCAATAAAAAGGAAGCCATGAGCACCGTAAGTGTAAGGTGTATGCGTGAGGCCTTACACGGCTATTACTGCTGGGCGTTAATTAGCACCATGTACCACAAAGAAATTGAATACGAATCAGTGCTGTCCGGAATTCAAAAACCTGCAGAGTTTCCAATGGAAGCAGAGACTTATGGATAAACACATATAATATGTATTAACTCCTTAATTCCCACTTTAGGGATTTGAGAGGTAGACAGTAGTTCATTTTTGGTTTCAGATCCACGTTGAGGACAGAATAGACTGTCCTTAAGTGTAGCGAGGATAAAATGTGTAATAATAGTAATGGAGATCTGTGTAGGGAGAGGAACAACCCAGGGCCACCAAGAGCTGTCTCTATTTAGCATGATTATAATGCTAGGAGGGTACAGGTAGGCATTTTCATTATGCGGTGCTGGCGAGTGTTACCGTCGGACAGCACCCAATATAAAGCCAACGCTTGCCCTTTGCCTACCCCTTTGTTCACCAAAAGAAATGCTCTCCACTCTTCAGTCCTTTTTCCCAGTCTGTCTCTGGCGTGGTGCGGGTACTATAATACGTGACTGCCCATCAAAGCCGGCTTTTCCTCCCCATCCCCTGTGTCTTTTGATTGATTAAATATTAATTGCTTACCATTTGATGAATGCTCTCTTTTTCTGCCAATTGACAAATATGTTTTCTCGTGTTCAAGCTCCAAGAAAGGACCCATGCAAAAAACAAACAAACAAACAACAAAACAGTAAAATTTCAGATGAAGAAAAAAGCAAATAAAAAAGAAAAGATGCCAGAAAGACTCCTTCTGCATCAGAGGAAAACATTATGAAAACTGATAACTGGTTTCGCTTAATCAGTTATATTATAACATACATAACACATAACACCCTCAGCTTCATTAGGTTAACTGCAGCTCTAGTCTTATTATCATGAAGCCCAATGGAGTGATCCAGCTGATTATTGCTGTGGTTGCTTATAGCGATTAGACCATTTTTCAGCCAGCAGAATAGCTTTGTGTCTGAAATGCCGCCCCGACCCAGGAAAAAAAAAAAAAAAAAAAAAAAAAAAAAAGGAATATGATACGATTGGCGTCCAAGACCTGCAGTAACTGTGCTAACTATGGCTGTATAAAATAGTTTTGTGTGTTTGGGTTTATCTTCAGCTCCGTAGTTGACTACAAAACCGAATGCGAAGCGCAGACTATTTTTATTATTTACTGTTTTATATCGCACCATCAAATTCCAGAGCGCTGTACAATGGGTAGACAGGACATAGCAAGTAGCGTGTAACATAACACATTGACTTACAGAAACAACAGGTGAGGAGAGCCCTGCTCAAAGGAGCTTACAATCTAGAGGGATTTAGGGTGTATTACACCATAGTTAAAAGGTGCCATTGTAAGGGATAGACTAGCCACACTAGTGTAAGTATTGAATGAGAGGGACTAGGAGAGATGAGCTAAGGGAATATGGGGGTTGTTAATGTGCAATATTATAAGCGTCCTTAAGGAAGTGGGTCTTGAGGGATCTTTTGAAGGACCGAAGGCAGTGGGGAGAAGGATAGACCGGGGGAGGGCATTCCAGAGGATAGGAGCAGCCCTGGAGAAATCTCGTAAGCGTGCATGAGAGCTAGAAATCAGAGGAGAGGATAGAAGGAAATCGTTGGATGAGCGGAGGGACCGGTGTGAAGTGTATTTAGAGAGATGAGCGAGGAGATGTAGGGAGGGGAAACACTGTGAAGGGCTTTGAAAGAAAGAGTGAGGATTTTGAAATGAATCCTGAAGCGCACAGGCAGCCAGTGAAGAGACTGACAGAGGGGAGAGACGTTAGTAAAGCGACGGGAGAGGAAGAGGAGTCTGGCAGCAGCATTCTTGGTGGATTGTAGAGAGGTGAGACGGTTAAGAGGGAGACCAGCTAAGACAGAGTAACAGTAGCCAAGACGGGAGTGAGGGGAGGTGACGTTGAAAAGTGCTTGGGATGAGAGAAGGGGAGAAGAAAGTAGTCATGGTGCATTACAGACATAGTGTGGGGTTGCAGATGGCTGGAGAGAGATAATGATTTTACTAACAACAGAGGAAAGAGAAAAGAGGAACAAGAGGATTGTGAACACGGTATGTGAAGGAAAATGGTGATGGGAATGGAGGTGGGGGAAACACAAAAAGCAGTAGGCAGCACTTGACAGTTCAGTGGAATATTGATTGCAGGGAGTCTCCCAGGCCTTCTCTGTCCAACTTGGTGAACTCCCAGGTAGTGGCATCCGGTGATGGAAAGTGGCACATTCATTAAGATTTAAAAAATAGGGTACTTAACCTTAGGGGGCAGCGGCAGCTGCTCTCCTCCACTGCAGTCCAATCACTTTCCACGGGTTAGCTGCGTGAAATCAGGTGGAGCACTTTGCACACGCTCACACAATGTCCGCAGAGTCGGGGCTGGGGCAGTAAGTATATCACATGGCAGGAGATATAGAATGCACAGAAAATAGCTGGTGCCATTTCAGTGCGCCCAATAAAACCATATATTTTTGAAAACTAGACACCGCAGAGTGTTTTAAATGCTGGTATTTTAACTCTTTGCATGCACACATTTTACCACCAGCATTTTGCAGCAAGTTTGCAGTAGTATTTTTTTGTGTGTATTTTTCCCCCCACACACACCTACTTTATGTATGAATTTACAGCTCCTGGTATATGCCGCTGTCACACGACACCCCAATATGTGTTCAGCAACATCTCCTGAGTCCAGTGGGGAACTAAAAGGCCATATTTGGGACGTGTGCATTTTTCTAATTGGAAATTAGATGTGTGGCCATCCTTCCCCCCGTGTTAATTGGGACATTGTTGAACCCGGCCAATTCAATTTACCCCATCAAATCATAAATTTGGGCATTTAATATGCCAGTATTTTAACTCTTTCCATGCGAGAATTGTTTTAAGCAAATGTGCAATTTTAGGACTTGCTCACAAAAATATATTTTTCATATATAAATTATTTTATTTTTACATTTTTTTCAACTTGAAGGTTGCCCTGATAGTGACTTCAGTGGGAAATTATTTTTACATTTTACTGGTTTTTTTTTTAAACTATTTTTTTCTAATTGTTATTTTTAATTTAATTTTACTAATCACAGTGATTAGAAAGATGCGCTCCATTGACTTGCATGGTTGAATGCAGTACCTGTATTCAACCTGCAAGTGGAGCCAGAGTTCTCTAGAGGGTCTGGAGACCATCTAGCGAACTTTTTCAACTTGATTGCTTTTTACTTATTTTTTTTTTTTTTTACAGGGTGGCCACCTTCTTGCGGATGGCAAAGATCACTTGCAGCGGCGGCTGTGACCGCTCTCCGGAGCGGTCACAGCCCGTCCTGGGTTAAGTATTTGGTGTCGCTGAATGCCTCCTGATCGAGGCATTCCAGCGACACCATTTAAGTTTAGGAGGTGATCGTTGATCGCCTCCTAAACGCTTTTAAAACGGGCGTCCGCCGCCATACAAGGTATGGCGGAAGTTGACACCCCGGGGAGGGGCCAGACATGGCCCCTAGTGCCGATCGTGGTGTTGCTGAATGCCTCGAGGTCGAGGCATTACAGCAACACCGTTTGGGTGCAGAAAGCGAACGTAGATCGCTTTCTGCACCCGCTTAAAGTCATGACGGTCCTGGCACGTCAATTGTCACTAACCTGATGTTAGTGCATGACGTGCCAGAACCGACAATTGTCATTAAGGGGTTAAAATATTTATGGATAGGGAAGGCTTCCCCACGACACTTACTCAAGCGCAGACCTGTATACCTTGCATTCTCGTCTTGGATAAGTGATGTAGTGTACAGTGACGTGATATTACACCCCGCGTGATGAGCCCGGTGATTTATGCCAGCAGAACAGTATCCTAGTAGCCGATACATACCTCCACCTTCATGCCACTTCATGGGTTGTATTTTGATAAATAAGGTGTATGAGTTTCTACGGGTAATGTATTATTTGCCATCAAGTTGAAGTTATTATTGGTTTAGTAAAAAAAAAAAAGGGTATGTTATATAATAAGGTATCGGAATGGTCTTACTTACATTCCTTCCGTCACTGCGGCCGCTGTAATCAGTCGTTTTAAGTAACAGTGATTTTGAACACAGGTGCAGATCTAAGATGCTGGCGTGCAAGCAGTTCTTCAGACGAGGGTACCGGTTTCCATGCAGTCTGCTTCTCCAGACGTGTTTTTTTTTTTTTTTTTGTGTCCGTTCACATCCAACCCTTATGTTTGTATTATATCGGAAGGTTTAAAGCCACCAAGCGGTGTAGACAATTTGTGTATTTATCATTATTAACCCACAACAACCTGTTTATTTAAATAAGCAGGAGGTACGGGGAACATTTGAAGGGAATACATCAATGTGTTGCCCACAAAGTATTAGAATCGGATATTGTGTAAGTGAGATTCCAACTACAAGAAGTGCATCATAGCATAGTATGGAACATAAGGAAATGCGAGTAAAATTAATGGGTCACCAACAATGGTCACTCGTAGTAATTTGAAGTTACAATTGACCAGGGAATTTGCTCATTTGAAATATATCTATTTCCGACGAGGCACTGAATCTCTCTATTAACTTTCCGACCAGAGAAACTTGAATACATTTGAAGATCAAAAGGAGGACTGTGCTGACCCGAGTGCTCTGTGTGGGAAAAACAAAACCGACGTCAAAGTACAAAAAGCCCAAAGTGCTTACTTTGCACCGAACCCAATCCGTGGCTACTCGATTAGGAAGTCATATTTATTGAGGAGTCTGTTTACATTATATGTGGAATATTATGCACTAAAGAAGTTAAACGAATTGTGGCAGATGTTTGGATTTCAGTTATGTAGACTACTTTAGTGATCAGTCATAGAAGTCATTCCCCCCCCCCCCCGAGCACATAAATTGGATAATTTATGGTATTTCAGAAATCACTACTTGTGAAACGTCTGTGTGATTTTCCAACATATACTTCATTGCAGATTTCCATGGGATAATGATTAAGTATCCTATTACAGTGGGAAGGTAGGAGTGTATACTAGGGCATTCCTCATAGGATTTCATCCATGTAGTTTATGCAAGTTTACAGCTACCCGCTTCCTTACCGGTATAATATGGTGGTGGAGTGTTCAGGAGAAAAACATTTTTTGCACATTTTAATTACCTTGGATGCCTTATAAATATCCACGGTGACACAGGTTACTTCAAAAGGTTTTAGCAATAATTGGGGGGAAAGCAGACCAAGGACCGTTTAAGGTCTGAGTCTCTACATCGCATGGCATGGGAAGTTTTCTATGGCCGCTGGTTAGAGCCAACCGTACGGATTTGTTCCAGCGAATGCAGTAAGTTTGTGGATCAAACTTTACCCAGATTGTTTACCATTTGCCAGGATGACATTAAGCACAGAGTAGAGACTTTGGGGAAGGATTCACACACATTCAATTTATTGCATACGTAGTGCATGCCTTCATCAAGCACATTTCTATGTTACACGATTTGCTCAACCCCCCCAAAACACATATCTACAATACATGGTTTACGTTCCAGTAGAGACTGCTCCATTTAACAATGTAAAAAGTCATCCTACTAGTTTAAATTAATAGATTTTAAATCTTACTGGGAAGGACACGTAAATCTTTATCAGGGAACTGTATAAAATCTGACGACGTATGAATTCAGTCCAACCCGCACACCTAGTGAGACATACGAACCTGTCAACTGGCTCTATTTTGGGCCAAGTGCCAACGCTCAGGGATTTTACTCAACCGATTAGTCAGGTGCAAAAAAATTGAACCGGAGATTAATTTAAAAGGAAAACCGTTACAGCAGATGCAGCGTATCCCATCAGAGCCAGGTGCTTAGGGGATCCTCTAGTCTAGCCAGCGGTATCTAGTGCAAAACAAGAAGTGACACAATCATCTACGATCCTACGGCCATTCTTTGGTCAAAAAAAAAAAACAAAAAGAAATTATAGCATTCGCTTCGGAACTAAACTTCAAAAACTTCAAAAAAAAAAGTTACTTTCGAGTTCCAGTGTACACCGATATTTATCAGCATAAAACACTTAAGAGCTGAATTCAATGGCGTCATCTGTTATCTGCTGTTTCCTCTGCTGTCCATGTGGAGGTAGTACTGCGAGAGAGGGGAAACATGAATCAGTGACCTCAATATTACGGAGCAAAATAATAAAAATGTAGTTCTAATATTAGAAACACCACGTGTATCACCAAAAAAAAACAGATTTGCACATATACTGGTGGTGCGGCTGTGCCATCTTCAGACCTTAAGCCTGGCACTGGCATTACAACATAAGGATCCCCTTAAAATGAGCAAGGCAAAGCACGCTTTCTTGGCAGAGGTAATTACGTCTCTTAAGAAGCGGCCTTTGCCTCATCAAACAAGAGTTGAGGTTCTCCCTAAACAGCGATCGACTGTCCCACTGACCACAAGGACACAGAATGAGGCCCAACTATGATTCAGTACCTGCCGCCTATTCCTATGAAAGGCGCCCACTCACTCGCATTGGCAAGGGTTGGGGTTTCAGCTTTCTCGCTTTACAATTCAGTTTGCCGGTTTGTCCAGCCTCAAGGGCTGAGCTGGCCCTGTATAATGCACAATGTGATAGGCGAAGAGACTTATTATTTATGTTTTATATAGCACCATCAGATTCTGTAGCGCTGGACAACGGGTAGACAGGACATAGCAAGTAGTATGTAACATAACAAATTGACTTACAGCAACAACAGGTGAGGAGGTCCCTGCGCAAAGGAGTTAACAATCTAGAGGGATTTAGTGCCATGGTAAGGGATGGGGCAGCCACACTAGTGTAAGTACTGCATTAGAGAGACTAGGAGAGGTGAGCTAAGGGAATATGGGGGGGGGGTGTTAATGTGCAATATAAGCGCCCTTAAAGAAGTGGGGAAGAGGGATTTTTTGAAGGATCGAAGGCAGGGAGAGAGACGGATAGACTGGGGGAGGGCATTCCAGAGGATAGGGGCAGCCCTGGAGAAATCTTGTAAGCGTGCATGAGAGCTAGAAATCAGAGGAGAGAAGGAGATCATTGGATGAGCAGAGAGAGCGGCGTGGAGTGTATTTAGAGATGAACGAGGAGATGTAGGGAGGGGAACCGAAGGGCTTTGAAGGTAAGAGTAAGGATTTTGAAATGAATCCTGAGGCGCACAGGAAGCCAGTGAAGAGACTGACAGAGGGGAGAGATGTTAGTAAAGCGATGAGAGAGTAAGATAAGTCTGGCAGCAGCATTCATGGTGGATTGTAGAGCGGTGAAGCTGTTAAGACCAGCTTAGACAGAGTTACAGTAATCAAGATGGGAGACAATCAGGGCATGGACAAGAGCCTAAGTGGCATGCTGTGTTTGGAAGGGAGGGATGGATGCTGGCAATGTTTTTTAAGATGGGGACGGAGACAGACTGAATGTGGGGGGTGAACGAAAGGTCAGAGGTCAAGGGTGACACCAAGACTGCGTGTGCATGAGTAGACTGGGAGATGATGGCGCAATCAACAATGAGGGAAATTGATGGGGGAGTCTTAGCATCGGAAGGCGGGAAGATGAGAAGTCCTGTTTTGGAGAGGTTAAGTTTCAAGAAACATGTTGATATCCAGGTGGAGACAGATGCAAGGCAGTTAGTTACACGATCTAAGGCAGAGGGAGAGAGATCAGGGGAGGATAGATAGATCTGGGCTTCATCAGCATACAGGTGGTATTGAAAGCCTAAGGATGAGGGCAGGGCGGTGACTGTGCAGATATGTCATCTCTGATAGTTTTCATTTTATTATCGAAGTATGTGGCAAAGTCTGATGCATTAAGGTTAGTGGAAGGGGTCGTAGGGATCGGTTGAAGCAGGGAATTGAAAGCATTATTAGAGTCGTTTAGGGTTGTAAGACAGGGAGGAGATTGAAGGCAGAGTAGTAGGAACATAGCATTCATTGATAGCGCAGAAAGTCAGACATGGAATGAGGGGACTTTCGCCAACTACGTTGAGCGGTGCGGGAACATCGACGTAGGTGTTGGGGTTACAGTCATGTGCCAGGGTTGGAAGCGTGAACGTCGCGAGGAGCGAGTAGTAACTGGTGCTACATGATAGAGAGCAGATGCGAGAGTGGAGTTATAGACAGAGGTGGCGTTGTTAAGGGCATGTCATGTTTGAGATAGGAGAGAGAGTAAATTGATTGAGTTCTGAAGGTTAATAGAGCTGAGGTCTGTGCGGAGATCTGTGAGAGCCAGGGACACCTTTATCTAATCAGTATTCATGTCCTAAACCTTCTCCCCACCCACCCTTACAAATGAACAACGGCGTAAAGGTAACATAATGGTGAGGAATAATCATGTAGATTCAGTGAGAAGGAGAAGATAACTCCCAAGGGTATACACTTAAGGTGGGTTTGTAACATATATGCCTTGCTTATTTAATGCCTAAGCATAGTTACATATACGTATTTAGTGTAAAGAACTATAAATGCGGGTTTAGCAAAAGGGGCACATTAAGTCTCCAAGTAGTGGTAGTAGTAGAAGTTGTAGTGTGGTCAACAGGTGTATCTGTCTAGAAGGTTAATGAAGATACACAATGTCTTGAATAAACGCATGGTCTACCTTTTCTTTTCAGGCTAGGAGCCCTTTTCATAGCATTTTCTTTAGAGATGAAGGGAATTATGATTTTTTTTTTTTTTAAATACAATTATGCAGACTCTGCAGTGCTTTCATGAAATGTTTAAAAGATTTACCTCGTGGTGCTTCCATAGGGACTTTCTGTGTGACACTGTGCTTCCTTTTCTTATCCTCTTAGGTTGGAATAGCTTTGTTCACAGTTGAAAGAGGCAACGTGCTGGAGACAACAGACGGCATTAGAAGACCAATGTATGAAAATCTGGAGCGTGTGTAAGACGACGTCTAAGCAACTGATTTTGGAACACACGGACAGCAAAAAGTTTCCACGATCGGATGGCTTCTGTGGATAAAATTCTGTCAACGGCAGAAAATGTCACAGAATTTATAAGGTCCACGCGCTAATGACATTTCTTTATAAACGTCAAACAATTATAAACTGCCTGCCGTCCTTCACCAGGAGCTCTGGGCGTATGCGGAATCCCAATCTGCACTGCTTGGGCACCGTGTGTTTAGTTTTATTAACTACAGGAGCAAAGCTTTGGTCGATTAGTTAGCACAGGGTTCCATAGGGATCTTCAACTGTCCATATTTACAGTTTTGTGCACATTGGTGTTATTGCCAGAGCTGTAAGACTCTTGTGTATCGTAATCAAAGTCAATAATCCAAAGTGACTGATTTAGCATAGCCACAGTGAAAAATACTAATTTCAGAAAATGTGAATTTGAAGTTAGATTGCCCAGACTTGCTTCTATTATAAAGTTTTACTATGTTTTTTTTTCCCCATTTCATTTCATTGTTGAGCAAGTACAAATTGGAGATAGTTGGATGGATTTATTAGCGGTCAAAAACAGAATATTGAAAGTTAAATCCAATTCCTCTGTAATCCTAGTATCGCAGTGTGTCTCATCCACTGAACACACCAGCTCAGCCTATAAATTGACACATATACAATGCTAGAAAATCAGAATTCTGTAGTCTGTAAATTAAAACCAAGATCAAATACGTACTGCCATCCTCTGCTTTTCGCCCCCACTCAGTACATCCAGTCTTGAACACTGTCCCAGCCGCCTTCACGTTCCAAAATCTAACCCAGCTGCACATTGTCAAGGTATTCCTTCAATACCTAGGGAGTGAATATAAAACAAAGATGAGTAGTTAAGCCACTTAACTAAATACAGCTAAGCAAGTCATTTCAGTGTGTAAGAAAATTAGAAGAGAAGTTTCAACATACTGGACCGTTTTTCTCGCCTTATCAGGAATACCTTTACGTTTCCAGTGTTCTGGAGTGTCTGGGTAAATGACTTGGTCCCGTAACGTTCCCAAAGTCATATGGTCTCTATGTAAGATATTGTCATTTCCCGTCCTGCGAGGACGATTCGTCCCAATGCCTGAGACATCCTCAGCAGCATTCTTCCACTCTGGTAATAATCCTTCAAGGCAAAGCATTAAACATTAAGAACGTGCCCGGCTGCAGAGTATATCATCGTTTATCCCACCATTATTTCACTCACCTCAAGGAGCTCAGCTCAGTCCACGCGGGGTGGTTAGGGGTGAGGAACGGACTGCTGACAACCAGGTAACCAACCACAGTCTCTAGATCTGCAATAATCAAAAAGCACACCACAGACATTAAATGCCAGCATAGACACTGACCACTTAAAATCAAAACTTTTTACACAGCTATATGCAGATGAAGCCATCTGAGAGACCCAGGCATACAGAGTGTCTCCCACTGCCTCAGCCTACCTATATCCCACAGTAAATAATAATAATGCTAAACTGTCACCATCTTCTATAGCAAACGTAAAAATATTACTAAAGTATGACATGCAAATAATTCTTACCAGTAACATTTTCTGGTGGTCTCCTGTCTGGTGTGAGTAGCCAAAAACCACCATGTTCACATTGTAATGTTGCATCTCTTGGAAGCCCCATGGAGATTTATGCTCTAATAAAGCCGGATGCCCCACACCATTGCACAACAGACTGCCTTGAGTGAAACGCCAGTTACTAGCAAAATGGAGCCCTTTAGATAATATTATATAATATTAATACAATATATTAAAAGGTTACTTGAAAGAATAAAAAAATAATCAATATACCATAAAAAAAAAAAAAACATCTACCATAAACTCTTAAAAGTAATCCATGTGCGTATAATATTGAGGCTTTGACTTGGATGCAACTAAAAAACAAAATATATCAGCATGTGATAAAATTCAGATAACATGGGGGGGGGGTTGGGACCTGGTTATATCATGATGACCACAGCAGTAATAACCACAGTCAAATCTGTTCAATCTGACCGGGATTTTGGCCCTCTGCTCTTTGCACAATAGATGTAATTCATCAATATTTGTGACTTGTGTTGTTAAAGAAGCCCTAGTCACACAAAAACATACCTGAACGCCAAAAGCATTTGTCAGCTTGATGATATACAGAACGATATCCAAAAATGGCTGAAGAAAAAAAAACAACAAATGAAACTCACAATAAAACAACTCTATATACCCGCAACAATAATGGGAAATATCTATAATATAGGAGAATAGGAAAGCAAGCCACTAGTTAACGTGGCAAATGATTACATGTTATTCACAAGAACAGCGTATGCATGTGTGTAAATTGTATTGATAAATAACAGCATAATAAAAGGGGAGGCATAATAAGTGTAGCCAAAAGATTGTCATCTTCGGTACCAGTATATTTAACGTATGTTCATTTGTAAGTTGCATTTACTTTTAGGGTACCCTATCGTAACAGCTCTACCAAATCTGTTGGTGCTATATAAAATGTAAACGCAGTCATGAAAGTACAACAGTCTACAGACCACTTTATTGGGGTAAAATAGCTATGGATACATTTGTAAAGGAGGCCCCTGTCTGTAAATCTCACAGTGTAAGTAATACACCGGTAATATAAATGGCAGCTACATTAACTTTATAATTATTTTCCTTGTGAAAGGAATACAGTAAGAGCATAAAGGGCCATAGCCTATTTTTGAAGTACCCAGCACAAACTAAAAAAAAAAAAAAAAAAAAAAGAAGAGCCATGAGGAAACTCACCTTGCTTAAGTTTGAATACTGGTTCACCACGCTGTTACAAAACCTCTCAACATCTTGCGTGAGCAGCTGATCTGCATTTGCTGTCCTGTTGTCCAAGTTGCCCATTTTGTAATAGGTAAAGGATCTTAAATGGGGGAAAAAAGAACAATCTATGTGGGGAACGTATTATACATCTAATGGAACATTACTGAGAAGATAAGTAATTGTCTCTTAGGCTCAAAACATGGTTATATCACCACGATCACAGCAACAATAACCACAGTCAAACTCTTCCAGTAGTTATCAATCTGGCCGGGATTTTGTTCACCGGCGCTTTGTAGAATTGATGTAATTCATCAATGTTTGTGGCTTGAAGTCCTAGTCATACAAAAACATACCCGAGCCCCAATAGCACTTACCAGCTTGACAATATACAGACAGACATAATCCTACAGAATTAGCTGCTAGACACGATTAATCCATCTTGTATGTCCAGTTATTTAGCCTTGTTCAAGACTATGTTAGCTGTAGCTAAAGTTTCCACACACACACACACACATTTTATATATATACATACACAGCTACAGTTTTTACCATCATTAAGCCATGGCAAAAATTGCCCATAGATCCTGCTTTGCATAATTTTGTTTTTTTTGAAGATATAGGTTTTAAAAGGTGGCAAACACAGCAGAACAGATCTCTGCCTTGTAGGCCTCTATTGTTTTTCTCTTAGACAGCATGTCATGACCTACATGTACTTCCCAAAAGGGAGGCGGAATACCTTAAGGGGAGATGGTTCAGGACAACATGGCTACATATATATATATATATACACATATATATATACATATATATATATATATACACACATATATATATATATACATATATACACACACACACACACATTTACATATCATATATAAACACTTAAATGCAACATTCTCCTGAGCTTACAAACTCAGCGTCTCCTTGCACAAATATATCCACAGGCTAGAAGATAAAATAAAGTTAATATACGGACAGAATGTTTTAAGAGACGTGCATCTTCACTCATGCCATGCCACAGAGGCCAAAAGAAGAAAACAAACGTTTTAGCTCACTATAATAACTACAAAAGCGTCTGGCAGCGAGCGGCTCTAGGAAATATAATCTGGTCGTGTGAAATAGCCGCTACCAAGCACACACGTTTTAGCATGTCCCCCAATGTCTAATCTTTCGATTAAGTAGAAAAAAAGGCAACACAAGAATGCTTACGGCAGGCATGGTGGCTATAAAGTTGAAGAGGTTTCTGCTGCGGCCGATGATCGCACTGCAAACCACCACATGTATGTATGTATGTATGTATGTTATAGCGCACTTTTCACAGAGGCACAAGATTCTTGAGAAAATCGGTGAAATGCAATATCCTTATACAAGGCTTTTGATGGATGCAGAACGGATTTAAAATAAAGCCACGTGGCAGAAATACGATACTGCACAGGCTGCGCGCAAATAGGTGACCGTCAAAACCGAGATTCTACCAGCTGACTAGCAGCTATATGGCGCCAAACCGGGAGTAGGCGCCAAACCGGAAGTGGCCATGGGAAGTCGGCGCATGCGCAGAACGGACCTGAAGCTAAACCGGAAGTGGGGCATCCACCTACTGCGCATGCGCGAAATCGGAAGTCAGCGCATGCGCAGAACGGACCTGAAGCTAAACCGGAAGTGTGGCATCCACCTACTGCGCATGCGCGAAATCGGAAGCCAGCGCATGCGCAGAACGGACCTGACTCTAAACCGGAAGTGGGGCATCCACCTACTGCGCATGCGCGAAATCGGAAGACAGCGCATGCGCAGAACGGACCTGCCGCTAAACCGGAAGTGGGGCATCCACCTACTGCGCATGCGCGAAATCGGAAGCCAGCGCATGCGCAGAACGGACCTGACTCTAAACCGGAAGTGGGGCATCCACCTACTGCGCATGCGCGAAATCGGAAGTCAGCGCATGCGCAGAACGGACCTGACTCTAAACCGGAAGTGGGGCATCCACCTACTGCGCATGCGCGAAACCGGAAGTTCGCGCATGCGCACAACGGGCCGGACTAAACCGGAAGTGGGGCATCCACCTACTGCGCATGCGCCAAACTGGAAGCCCGCGCATGCGCACAACGGACCTGACCCCGACTTTTTAGCTGATGAAAGATTGAGACAGATCATTTCATTGATGAAGATGATCTGCAGCAGCATGGTAGCAGATTCTTTTCTAAACACACAGCTGTCAGCACAGGTTTCACATAGTCCTGTAATTGGATTCTATAATTTTACATTTTCTTGGTAAAAACACATTTAATCTTTAATGTTTGTATATGTATATATACACAGTATTTATGTTTTACAGCAATTATATTCACACACACACACACACACACACACACACACACACACATACACATTTGGCCCATCAAAATATCAACCAGATCAGAAATACAGAAAACAGCCTGCGGTCTGATGACACGTTGTTATCACTAATTCAAGTTTAACCCCTTAAGGACCGGGCTCATTTTTCGTTTTCTACCCTGTGGGACCGAGGCTGTTTTGACACTTTTGTGGTGCTTGTGTTCAGGTGTAATTTTCTCCTCACTCATTTAGTGTACCCACATAAGTTATATATTGTTTTTTTCAGGACAAGATGGGCTTTCTTCAGATACCATTATTTTGATCGTATCATCTTATTTACTATAAAAAAAATAAAAAAAACATGGTGAAAAATTGAAAAAAAAGACATTTTATGACTTTTATTTGAAAAATCTTTTACTCACCTAAAAAAGCAAGTAAAAAAACTAGCTAAATAGATTCTACTACTTGTCCTGAGTTTAGAGATACCCAATGTTTTTATGTTTTTTTGCTGTTTTTTGTACGTTATAGGGCAATAAGTACAAGCAGCGTTTTATGATTTCCAAATCTTTTTTAACAAATCTGGTCAGTCTGCCTACATCTCCTCTTTGGAACATCTTTGAAGCCGGTTAACTCAATTTAAAGGTAAGTGTTTGGTGTCGCTGGATGCCTCCTGATCGAGGCGTTCCAGCGACACCATTTAAGTTTAGGAGGCGATCGTTGATCGCCTCCTAAACGCTTTTAAAACAATGTATGGCGGCTGTTGACGCCCCGGGGAGGGGCCAGACATGGCCCCCGATGCCGATCTCGGCCTTGCTGAATGCCTCGACATCGAGGCATTGCAGCAAGGCCGTTTAAGCGAAGAAAGTGATCCTTGATCACTTTCTAAGCTTATTTAACTTTTTGACGGTTCAGGACCGTCAAAGGTCATTTAGTGACCTTCTTGTCATGACGGTCCTGAACCGGCAAAGGTCGCGAAGGGGTTAAGTTTAAAAGGCTAATTGATTATTAGAAAACTCTTTTTGCTATATTACAGCTACAAATTTCCATGAAAACAGCTAGCAGACCCCAAACATTTAACTAACTGCAATATTTTAACACGTTTGAGAAGTACCTGCCTCGAGCCCCGTGTATATTTCCTGATCATTGCCTCTGGGTCTCGGCGCGTACGATTCTTCTCACCTGATGCGGCAGAGGTAGGTGGCAACACAAAAACTCACAACTATGGATAAATATCACTGTTCTGTTACTGCTTATCTTAAAGGGAAAATATAATGTCACAGACAGCTTCACAAAAAATCATGTTAAATATGCATTAATATGCATTCTTAAAAAAAAAGCAGCCAATGAGTGACAAGAAAGCCATGCATTTCCCTTGTTACAAGGAAATTTAGAATATTTAGAATATGGCAGCAGCAGTATTGAGGTGCGTTCAAATAAAATAAGCAAAATACTTTATTATGCACAAAAGTGCTACTAGAGCATAAATTATAAAAAATCAATACATACATGGCAGAAGAGCAGATAATGTGGAAGATCCCCAACGTTTCCGCACAGCAGAACCGCCAAAGTCCATCGATGCTGCCCGTGTGTCCTGAGACAGTTCTTGGTCTTGTTTTAGCTTCAAGGTGGCTTTATGCTTGTTCCATGTATGTTCCCTTAAAAAAGCAAATAACAGGAATAGGTTGCAGTAGTTATCTTAACCGAGCAGAAGGGGTTCTAAAACATTTGGTCCGTAGTGAGGTCACTTACCAACGGCTGTAGGTAACTCGCAGTCCGGTCACTCGGCAAGGGTAGCAGGCGAATTACACAGGAGTGGTGTCAGGTCACCAGAGAACAGGACTGGACAGCGGTCAGGTCGATGATTACAGCCAGATAACTGAAATAGGATTGGGTTTCTTGCCACGACTTTTAACAACAGATAAAGAGTCAGATTACGGAGTTGAAAGTCAATAAAAAGGAAGCCATGAGCACCGTAAGTGTAAGGTGTATGCGTGAGGCCTTACACGGCTATTACTGCTGGGCGTTAATTAGCACCATGTACCACAAAGAAATTGAATACGAATCAGTGCTGTCCGGAATTCAAAAACCTGCAGAGTTTCCAATGGAAGCAGAGACTTATGGATAAACACATATAATATGTATTAACTCCTTAATTCCCACTTTAGGGATTTGAGAGGTAGACAGTAGTTCATTTTTGGTTTCAGATCCACGTTGAGGACAGAATAGACTGTCCTTAAGTGTAGCGAGGATAAAATGTGTAATAATAGTAATGGAGATCTGTGTAGGGAGAGGAACAACCCAGGGCCACCAAGAGCTGTCTCTATTTAGCATGATTATAATGCTAGGAGGGTACAGGTAGGCATTTTCATTATGCGGTGCTGGCGAGTGTTACCGTCGGACAGCACCCAATATAAAGCCAACGCTTGCCCTTTGCCTACCCCTTTGTTCACCAAAAGAAATGCTCTCCACTCTTCAGTCCTTTTTCCCAGTCTGTCTCTGGCGTGGTGCGGGTACTATAATACGTGACTGCCCATCAAAGCCGGCTTTTCCTCCCCATCCCCTGTGTCTTTTGATTGATTAAATATTAATTGCTTACCATTTGATGAATGCTCTCTTTTTCTGCCAATTGACAAATATGTTTTCTCGTGTTCAAGCTCCAAGAAAGGACCCATGCAAAAAACAAACAAACAAACAACAAAACAGTAAAATTTCAGATGAAGAAAAAAGCAAATAAAAAAGAAAAGATGCCAGAAAGACTCCTTCTGCATCAGAGGAAAACATTATGAAAACTGATAACTGGTTTCGCTTAATCAGTTATATTATAACATACATAACACATAACACCCTCAGCTTCATTAGGTTAACTGCAGCTCTAGTCTTATTATCATGAAGCCCAATGGAGTGATCCAGCTGATTATTGCTGTGGTTGCTTATAGCGATTAGACCATTTTTCAGCCAGCAGAATAGCTTTGTGTCTGAAATGCCGCCCCGACCCAGGAAAAAAAAAAAAAAAAAAAAAAAAAAAAAAAAAGGAATATGATACGATTGGCGTCCAAGACCTGCAGTAACTGTGCTAACTATGGCTGTATAAAATAGTTTTGTGTGTTTGGGTTTATCTTCAGCTCCGTAGTTGACTACAAAACCGAATGCGAAGCGCAGACTATTTTTATTATTTACTGTTTTATATCGCACCATCAAATTCCAGAGCGCTGTACAATGGGTAGACAGGACATAGCAAGTAGCGTGTAACATAACACATTGACTTACAGAAACAACAGGTGAGGAGAGCCCTGCTCAAAGGAGCTTACAATCTAGAGGGATTTAGGGTGTATTACACCATAGTTAAAAGGTGCCATTGTAAGGGATAGACTAGCCACACTAGTGTAAGTATTGAATGAGAGGGACTAGGAGAGATGAGCTAAGGGAATATGGGGGTTGTTAATGTGCAATATTATAAGCGTCCTTAAGGAAGTGGGTCTTGAGGGATCTTTTGAAGGACCGAAGGCAGTGGGGAGAAGGATAGACCGGGGGAGGGCATTCCAGAGGATAGGAGCAGCCCTGGAGAAATCTCGTAAGCGTGCATGAGAGCTAGAAATCAGAGGAGAGGATAGAAGGAAATCGTTGGATGAGCGGAGGGACCGGTGTGAAGTGTATTTAGAGAGATGAGCGAGGAGATGTAGGGAGGGGAAACACTGTGAAGGGCTTTGAAAGAAAGAGTGAGGATTTTGAAATGAATCCTGAAGCGCACAGGCAGCCAGTGAAGAGACTGACAGAGGGGAGAGACGTTAGTAAAGCGACGGGAGAGGAAGAGGAGTCTGGCAGCAGCATTCTTGGTGGATTGTAGAGAGGTGAGACGGTTAAGAGGGAGACCAGCTAAGACAGAGTAACAGTAGCCAAGACGGGAGTGAGGGGAGGTGACGTTGAAAAGTGCTTGGGATGAGAGAAGGGGAGAAGAAAGTAGTCATGGTGCATTACAGACATAGTGTGGGGTTGCAGATGGCTGGAGAGAGATAATGATTTTACTAACAACAGAGGAAAGAGAAAAGAGGAACAAGAGGATTGTGAACACGGTATGTGAAGGAAAATGGTGATGGGAATGGAGGTGGGGGAAACACAAAAAGCAGTAGGCAGCACTTGACAGTTCAGTGGAATATTGATTGCAGGGAGTCTCCCAGGCCTTCTCTGTCCAACTTGGTGAACTCCCAGGTAGTGGCATCCGGTGATGGAAAGTGGCACATTCATTAAGATTTAAAAAATAGGGTACTTAACCTTAGGGGGCAGCGGCAGCTGCTCTCCTCCACTGCAGTCCAATCACTTTCCACGGGTTAGCTGCGTGAAATCAGGTGGAGCACTTTGCACACGCTCACACAATGTCCGCAGAGTCGGGGCTGGGGCAGTAAGTATATCACATGGCAGGAGATATAGAATGCACAGAAAATAGCTGGTGCCATTTCAGTGCGCCCAATAAAACCATATATTTTTGAAAACTAGACACCGCAGAGTGTTTTAAATGCTGGTATTTTAACTCTTTGCATGCACACATTTTACCACCAGCATTTTGCAGCAAGTTTGCAGTAGTATTTTTTTGTGTGTATTTTTCCCCCCACACACACCTACTTTATGTATGAATTTACAGCTCCTGGTATATGCCGCTGTCACACGACACCCCAATATGTGTTCAGCAACATCTCCTGAGTCCAGTGGGGAACTAAAAGGCCATATTTGGGACGTGTGCATTTTTCTAATTGGAAATTAGATGTGTGGCCATCCTTCCCCCCGTGTTAATTGGGACATTGTTGAACCCGGCCAATTCAATTTACCCCATCAAATCATAAATTTGGGCATTTAATATGCCAGTATTTTAACTCTTTCCATGCGAGAATTGTTTTAAGCAAATGTGCAATTTTAGGACTTGCTCACAAAAATATATTTTTCATATATAAATTATTTTATTTTTACATTTTTTTCAACTTGAAGGTTGCCCTGATAGTGACTTCAGTGGGAAATTATTTTTACATTTTACTGGTTTTTTTTTTAAACTATTTTTTTCTAATTGTTATTTTTAATTTAATTTTACTAATCACAGTGATTAGAAAGATGCGCTCCATTGACTTGCATGGTTGAATGCAGTACCTGTATTCAACCTGCAAGTGGAGCCAGAGTTCTCTAGAGGGTCTGGAGACCATCTAGCGAACTTTTTCAACTTGATTGCTTTTTACTTATTTTTTTTTTTTTTTACAGGGTGGCCACCTTCTTGCGGATGGCAAAGATCACTTGCAGCGGCGGCTGTGACCGCTCTCCGGAGCGGTCACAGCCCGTCCTGGGTTAAGTATTTGGTGTCGCTGAATGCCTCCTGATCGAGGCATTCCAGCGACACCATTTAAGTTTAGGAGGTGATCGTTGATCGCCTCCTAAACGCTTTTAAAACGGGCGTCCGCCGCCATACAAGGTATGGCGGAAGTTGACACCCCGGGGAGGGGCCAGACATGGCCCCTAGTGCCGATCGTGGTGTTGCTGAATGCCTCGAGGTCGAGGCATTACAGCAACACCGTTTGGGTGCAGAAAGCGAACGTAGATCGCTTTCTGCACCCGCTTAAAGTCATGACGGTCCTGGCACGTCAATTGTCACTAACCTGATGTTAGTGCATGACGTGCCAGAACCGACAATTGTCATTAAGGGGTTAAAATATTTATGGATAGGGAAGGCTTCCCCACGACACTTACTCAAGCGCAGACCTGTATACCTTGCATTCTCGTCTTGGATAAGTGATGTAGTGTACAGTGACGTGATATTACACCCCGCGTGATGAGCCCGGTGATTTATGCCAGCAGAACAGTATCCTAGTAGCCGATACATACCTCCACCTTCATGCCACTTCATGGGTTGTATTTTGATAAATAAGGTGTATGAGTTTCTACGGGTAATGTATTATTTGCCATCAAGTTGAAGTTATTATTGGTTTAGTAAAAAAAAAAAAGGGTATGTTATATAATAAGGTATCGGAATGGTCTTACTTACATTCCTTCCGTCACTGCGGCCGCTGTAATCAGTCGTTTTAAGTAACAGTGATTTTGAACACAGGTGCAGATCTAAGATGCTGGCGTGCAAGCAGTTCTTCAGACGAGGGTACCGGTTTCCATGCAGTCTGCTTCTCCAGACGTGTTTTTTTTTTTTTTTTGTGTCCGTTCACATCCAACCCTTATGTTTGTATTATATCGGAAGGTTTAAAGCCACCAAGCGGTGTAGACAATTTGTGTATTTATCATTATTAACCCACAACAACCTGTTTATTTAAATAAGCAGGAGGTACGGGGAACATTTGAAGGGAATACATCAATGTGTTGCCCACAAAGTATTAGAATCGGATATTGTGTAAGTGAGATTCCAACTACAAGAAGTGCATCATAGCATAGTATGGAACATAAGGAAATGCGAGTAAAATTAATGGGTCACCAACAATGGTCACTCGTAGTAATTTGAAGTTACAATTGACCAGGGAATTTGCTCATTTGAAATATATCTATTTCCGACGAGGCACTGAATCTCTCTATTAACTTTCCGACCAGAGAAACTTGAATACATTTGAAGATCAAAAGGAGGACTGTGCTGACCCGAGTGCTCTGTGTGGGAAAAACAAAACCGACGTCAAAGTACAAAAAGCCCAAAGTGCTTACTTTGCACCGAACCCAATCCGTGGCTACTCGATTAGGAAGTCATATTTATTGAGGAGTCTGTTTACATTATATGTGGAATATTATGCACTAAAGAAGTTAAACGAATTGTGGCAGATGTTTGGATTTCAGTTATGTAGACTACTTTAGTGATCAGTCATAGAAGTCATTCCCCCCCCCCCCGAGCACATAAATTGGATAATTTATGGTATTTCAGAAATCACTACTTGTGAAACGTCTGTGTGATTTTCCAACATATACTTCATTGCAGATTTCCATGGGATAATGATTAAGTATCCTATTACAGTGGGAAGGTAGGAGTGTATACTAGGGCATTCCTCATAGGATTTCATCCATGTAGTTTATGCAAGTTTACAGCTACCCGCTTCCTTACCGGTATAATATGGTGGTGGAGTGTTCAGGAGAAAAACATTTTTTGCACATTTTAATTACCTTGGATGCCTTATAAATATCCACGGTGACACAGGTTACTTCAAAAGGTTTTAGCAATAATTGGGGGGAAAGCAGACCAAGGACCGTTTAAGGTCTGAGTCTCTACATCGCATGGCATGGGAAGTTTTCTATGGCCGCTGGTTAGAGCCAACCGTACGGATTTGTTCCAGCGAATGCAGTAAGTTTGTGGATCAAACTTTACCCAGATTGTTTACCATTTGCCAGGATGACATTAAGCACAGAGTAGAGACTTTGGGGAAGGATTCACACACATTCAATTTATTGCATACGTAGTGCATGCCTTCATCAAGCACATTTCTATGTTACACGATTTGCTCAACCCCCCCAAAACACATATCTACAATACATGGTTTACGTTCCAGTAGAGACTGCTCCATTTAACAATGTAAAAAGTCATCCTACTAGTTTAAATTAATAGATTTTAAATCTTACTGGGAAGGACACGTAAATCTTTATCAGGGAACTGTATAAAATCTGACGACGTATGAATTCAGTCCAACCCGCACACCTAGTGAGACATACGAACCTGTCAACTGGCTCTATTTTGGGCCAAGTGCCAACGCTCAGGGATTTTACTCAACCGATTAGTCAGGTGCAAAAAAATTGAACCGGAGATTAATTTAAAAGGAAAACCGTTACAGCAGATGCAGCGTATCCCATCAGAGCCAGGTGCTTAGGGGATCCTCTAGTCTAGCCAGCGGTATCTAGTGCAAAACAAGAAGTGACACAATCATCTACGATCCTACGGCCATTCTTTGGTCAAAAAAAAAAACAAAAAGAAATTATAGCATTCGCTTCGGAACTAAACTTCAAAAAAAAAAGTTACTTTCGAGTTCCAGTGTACACCGATATTTATCAGCATAAAACACTTAAGAGCTGAATTCAATGGCGTCATCTGTTATCTGCTGTTTCCTCTGCTGTCCATGTGGAGGTAGTACTGCGAGAGAGGGGAAACATGAATCAGTGACCTCAATATTACGGAGCAAAATAATAAAAATGTAGTTCTAATATTAGAAACACCACGTGTATCACCAAAAAAAAACAGATTTGCACATATACTGGTGGTGCGGCTGTGCCATCTTCAGACCTTAAGCCTGGCACTGGCATTACAACATAAGGATCCCCTTAAAATGAGCAAGGCAAAGCACGCTTTCTTGGCAGAGGTAATTACGTCTCTTAAGAAGCGGCCTTTGCCTCATCAAACAAGAGTTGAGGTTCTCCCTAAACAGCGATCGACTGTCCCACTGACCACAAGGACACAGAATGAGGCCCAACTATGATTCAGTACCTGCCGCCTATTCCTATGAAAGGCGCCCACTCACTCGCATTGGCAAGGGTTGGGGTTTCAGCTTTCTCGCTTTACAATTCAGTTTGCCGGTTTGTCCAGCCTCAAGGGCTGAGCTGGCCCTGTATAATGCACAATGTGATAGGCGAAGAGACTTATTATTTATGTTTTATATAGCACCATCAGATTCTGTAGCGCTGGACAACGGGTAGACAGGACATAGCAAGTAGTATGTAACATAACAAATTGACTTACAGCAACAACAGGTGAGGAGGTCCCTGCGCAAAGGAGTTAACAATCTAGAGGGATTTAGTGCCATGGTAAGGGATGGGGCAGCCACACTAGTGTAAGTACTGCATTAGAGAGACTAGGAGAGGTGAGCTAAGGGAATATGGGGGGGGGGTGTTAATGTGCAATATAAGCGCCCTTAAAGAAGTGGGGAAGAGGGATTTTTTGAAGGATCGAAGGCAGGGAGAGAGACGGATAGACTGGGGGAGGGCATTCCAGAGGATAGGGGCAGCCCTGGAGAAATCTTGTAAGCGTGCATGAGAGCTAGAAATCAGAGGAGAGAAGGAGATCATTGGATGAGCAGAGAGAGCGGCGTGGAGTGTATTTAGAGATGAACGAGGAGATGTAGGGAGGGGAACCGAAGGGCTTTGAAGGTAAGAGTAAGGATTTTGAAATGAATCCTGAGGCGCACAGGAAGCCAGTGAAGAGACTGACAGAGGGGAGAGATGTTAGTAAAGCGATGAGAGAGTAAGATAAGTCTGGCAGCAGCATTCATGGTGGATTGTAGAGCGGTGAAGCTGTTAAGACCAGCTTAGACAGAGTTACAGTAATCAAGATGGGAGACAATCAGGGCATGGACAAGAGCCTAAGTGGCATGCTGTGTTTGGAAGGGAGGGATGGATGCTGGCAATGTTTTTTAAGATGGGGACGGAGACAGACTGAATGTGGGGGGTGAACGAAAGGTCAGAGGTCAAGGGTGACACCAAGACTGCGTGTGCATGAGTAGACTGGGAGATGATGGCGCAATCAACAATGAGGGAAATTGATGGGGGAGTCTTAGCATCGGAAGGCGGGAAGATGAGAAGTCCTGTTTTGGAGAGGTTAAGTTTCAAGAAACATGTTGATATCCAGGTGGAGACAGATGCAAGGCAGTTAGTTACACGATCTAAGGCAGAGGGAGAGAGATCAGGGGAGGATAGATAGATCTGGGCTTCATCAGCATACAGGTGGTATTGAAAGCCTAAGGATGAGGGCAGGGCGGTGACTGTGCAGATATGTCATCTCTGATAGTTTTCATTTTATTATCGAAGTATGTGGCAAAGTCTGATGCATTAAGGTTAGTGGAAGGGGTCGTAGGGATCGGTTGAAGCAGGGAATTGAAAGCATTATTAGAGTCGTTTAGGGTTGTAAGACAGGGAGGAGATTGAAGGCAGAGTAGTAGGAACATAGCATTCATTGATAGCGCAGAAAGTCAGACATGGAATGAGGGGACTTTCGCCAACTACGTTGAGCGGTGCGGGAACATCGACGTAGGTGTTGGGGTTACAGTCATGTGCCAGGGTTGGAAGCGTGAACGTCGCGAGGAGCGAGTAGTAACTGGTGCTACATGATAGAGAGCAGATGCGAGAGTGGAGTTATAGACAGAGGTGGCGTTGTTAAGGGCATGTCATGTTTGAGATAGGAGAGAGAGTAAATTGATTGAGTTCTGAAGGTTAATAGAGCTGAGGTCTGTGCGGAGATCTGTGAGAGCCAGGGACACCTTTATCTAATCAGTATTCATGTCCTAAACCTTCTCCCCACCCACCCTTACAAATGAACAACGGCGTAAAGGTAACATAATGGTGAGGAATAATCATGTAGATTCAGTGAGAAGGAGAAGATAACTCCCAAGGGTATACACTTAAGGTGGGTTTGTAACATATATGCCTTGCTTATTTAATGCCTAAGCATAGTTACATATACGTATTTAGTGTAAAGAACTATAAATGCGGGTTTAGCAAAAGGGGCACATTAAGTCTCCAAGTAGTGGTAGTAGTAGAAGTTGTAGTGTGGTCAACAGGTGTATCTGTCTAGAAGGTTAATGAAGATACACAATGTCTTGAATAAACGCATGGTCTACCTTTTCTTTTCAGGCTAGGAGCCCTTTTCATAGCATTTTCTTTAGAGATGAAGGGAATTATGATTTTTTTTTTTTTTAAATACAATTATGCAGACTCTGCAGTGCTTTCATGAAATGTTTAAAAGATTTACCTCGTGGTGCTTCCATAGGGACTTTCTGTGTGACACTGTGCTTCCTTTTCTTATCCTCTTAGGTTGGAATAGCTTTGTTCACAGTTGAAAGAGGCAACGTGCTGGAGACAACAGACGGCATTAGAAGACCAATGTATGAAAATCTGGAGCGTGTGTAAGACGACGTCTAAGCAACTGATTTTGGAACACACGGACAGCAAAAAGTTTCCACGATCGGATGGCTTCTGTGGATAAAATTCTGTCAACGGCAGAAAATGTCACAGAATTTATAAGGTCCACGCGCTAATGACATTTCTTTATAAACGTCAAACAATTATAAACTGCCTGCCGTCCTTCACCAGGAGCTCTGGGCGTATGCGGAATCCCAATCTGCACTGCTTGGGCACCGTGTGTTTAGTTTTATTAACTACAGGAGCGAAGCTTTGGTCGATTAGTTAGCACAGGGTTCCATAGGGATCTTCAACTGTCCATATTTACAGTTTTGTGCACATTGGTGTTATTGCCAGAGCTGTAAGACTCTTGTGTATCGTAATCAAAGTCAATAATCCAAAGTGACTGATTTAGCATAGCCACAGTGAAAAATACTAATTTCAGAAAATGTGAATTTGAAGTTAGATTGCCCAGACTTGCTTTTATTATGGACTTGCTTCTATTATAAAGTTTTACTATGTTTTTTTTTCCCCATTTCATTTCATTGTTGAGCAAGTACAAATTGGAGATAGTTGGATGGATTTATTAGCGGTCAAAAACAGAATATTGAAAGTTAAATCCAATTCCTCTGTAATCCTAGTATCGCAGTGTGTCTCATCCACTGAACACACCAGCTCAGCCTATAAATTGACACATATACAATGCTAGAAAATCAGAATTCTGTAGTCTGTAAATTAAAACCAAGATCAAATACGTACTGCCATCCTCTGCTTTTCGCCCCCACTCAGTACATCCAGTCTTGAACACTGTCCCAGCCGCCTTCACGTTCCAAAATCTAACCCAGCTGCACATTGTCAAGGTATTCCTTCAATACCTAGGGAGTGAATATAAAACAAAGATGAGTAGTTAAGCCACTTAACTAAATACAGCTAAGCAAGTCATTTCAGTGTGTAAGAAAATTAGAAGAGAAGTTTCAACATACTGGACCGTTTTTCTCGCCTTATCAGGAATACCTTTACGTTTCCAGTGTTCTGGAGTGTCTGGGTAAATGACTTGGTCCCGTAACGTTCCCAAAGTCATATGGTCTCTATGTAAGATATTGTCATTTCCCGTCCTGCGAGGACGATTCGTCCCAATGCCTGAGACATCCTCAGCAGCATTCTTCCACTCTGGTAATAATCCTTCAAGGCAAAGCATTAAACATTAAGAACGTGCCCGGCTGCAGAGTATATCATCGTTTATCCCACCATTATTTCACTCACCTCAAGGAGCTCAGCTCAGTCCACGCGGGGTGGTTAGGGGTGAGGAACGGACTGCTGACAACCAGGTAACCAACCACAGTCTCTAGATCTGCAATAATCAAAAAGCACACCACAGACATTAAATGCCAGCATAGACACTGACCACTTAAAATCAAAACTTTTTACACAGCTATATGCAGATGAAGCCATCTGAGAGACCCAGGCATACAGAGTGTCTCCCACTGCCTCAGCCTACCTATATCCCACAGTAAATAATAATAATGCTAAACTGTCACCATCTTCTATAGCAAACGTAAAAATATTACTAAAGTATGACATGCAAATAATTCTTACCAGTAACATTTTCTGATGGTCTCCTGTCTGGTGTGAGTAGCCAAAAACCACCATGTTCACATTGTAATGTTGCATCTCTTGGAAGCCCCATGGAGATTTATGCTCTAATAAAGCCGGATGCCCCACACCATTGCACAACAGACTGCCTTGAGTGAAACGCCAGTTACTAGCAAAATGGAGCCCTTTAGATAATATTATATAATATTAATACAATATATTAAAAGGTTACTTGAAAGAATAAAAAAATAATCAATATACCATAAAAAAAAAAAAACATCTACCATAAACTCTTAAAAGTAATCCATGTGCGTATAATATTGAGGCTTTGACTTGGATGCAACTAAAAAACAAAATATATCAGCATGTGATAAAATTCAGATAACATGGGGGGGGGGTTGGGACCTGGTTATATCATGATGACCACAGCAGTAATAACCACAGTCAAATCTGTTCAATCTGACCGGGATTTTGGCCCTCTGCTCTTTGCACAATAGATGTAATTCATCAATATTTGTGACTTGTGTTGTTAAAGAAGCCCTAGTCACACAAAAACATACCTGAACGCCAAAAGCATTTGTCAGCTTGATGATATACAGAACGATATCCAAAAATGGCTGAAGAAAAAAAAACAACAAATGAAACTCACAATAAAACAACTCTATATACCCGCAACAATAATGGGAAATATCTATAATATAGGAGAATAGGAAAGCAAGCCACTAGTTAACGTGGCAAATGATTACATGTTATTCACAAGAACAGCGTATGCATGTGTGTAAATTGTATTGATAAATAACAGCATAATAAAAGGGGAGGCATAATAAGTGTAGCCAAAAGATTGTCATCTTCGGTACCAGTATATTTAACGTATGTTCATTTGTAAGTTGCATTTACTTTTAGGGTACCCTATCGTAACAGCTCTACCAAATCTGTTGGTGCTATATAAAATGTAAACGCAGTCATGAAAGTACAACAGTCTACAGACCACTTTATTGGGGTAAAATAGCTATGGATACATTTGTAAAGGAGGCCCCTGTCTGTAAATCTCACAGTGTAAGTAATACACCGGTAATATAAATGGCAGCTACATTAACTTTATAATTATTTTCCTTGTGAAAGGAATACAGTAAGAGCATAAAGGGCCATAGCCTATTTTTGAAGTACCCAGCACAAACTAAAAAAAAAAAAAAAAAAAAAAAAAAAAAAAAGGTAACAAAACACTCACAACTAGAAGAGCCATGAGGAAACTCACCTTGCTTAAGTTTGAATACTGGTTCACCACGCTGTTACAAAACCTCTCAACATCTTGCGTGAGCAGCTGATCTGCATTTGCTGTCCTGTTGTCCAAGTTGCCCATTTTGTAATAGGTAAAGGATCTTAAATGGGGGAAAAAAGAACAATCTATGTGGGGAACGTATTATACATCTAATGGAACATTACTGAGAAGATAAGTAATTGTCTCTTAGGCTCAAAACATGGTTATATCACCACGATCACAGCAACAATAACCACAGTCAAACTCTTCCAGTAGTTATCAATCTGGCCGGGATTTTGTTCACCGGCGCTTTGTAGAATTGATGTAATTCATCAATGTTTGTGGCTTGAAGTCCTAGTCATACAAAAACATACCCGAGCCCCAATAGCACTTACCAGCTTGACAATATACAGACAGACATAATCCTACAGAATTAGCTGCTAGACACGATTAATCCATCTTGTATGTCCAGTTATTTAGCCTTGTTCAAGACTATGTTAGCTGTAGCTAAAGTTTCCACACACACACACACACATTTTATATATATACATACACAGCTACAGTTTTTACCATCATTAAGCCATGGCAAAAATTGCCCATAGATCCTGCTTTGCATAATTTTGTTTTTTTTGAAGATATAGGTTTTAAAAGGTGGCAAACACAGCAGAACAGATCTCTGCCTTGTAGGCCTCTATTGTTTTTCTCTTAGACAGCATGTCATGACCTACATGTACTTCCCAAAAGGGAGGCGGAATACCTTAAGGGGAGATGGTTCAGGACAACATGGCTACATATATATATATATATACACATATATATATACATATATATATATATATACACACATATATATATATATACATATATACACACACACACACATTTACATATCATATATAAACACTTAAATGCAACATTCTCCTGAGCTTACAAACTCAGCGTCTCCTTGCACAAATATATCCACAGGCTAGAAGATAAAATAAAGTTAATATACGGACAGAATGTTTTAAGAGACGTGCATCTTCACTCATGCCATGCCACAGAGGCCAAAAGAAGAAAACAAACGTTTTAGCTCACTATAATAACTACAAAAGCGTCTGGCAGCGAGCGGCTCTAGGAAATATAATCTGGTCGTGTGAAATAGCCGCTACCAAGCACACACGTTTTAGCATGTCCCCCAATGTCTAATCTTTCGATTAAGTAGAAAAAAAGGCAACACAAGAATGCTTACGGCAGGCATGGTGGCTATAAAGTTGAAGAGGTTTCTGCTGCGGCCGATGATCGCACTGCAAACCACCACATGTATGTATGTATGTATGTATGTTATAGCGCACTTTTCACAGAGGCACAAGATTCTTGAGAAAATCGGTGAAATGCAATATCCTTATACAAGGCTTTTGATGGACGCAGAACGGATTTAAAATAAAGCCACGTGGCAGAAATACGATACTGCACAGGCTGCGCGCAAATAGGTGACCCTCAAAACCGAGATTCTACCAGCTGACTAGCAGCTATATGGCGCCAAACCGGGAGTAGGCGCCAAACCGGAAGTGGCCATGGGAAGTCGGCGCATGCGCAGAACGGACCTGAAGCTAAACCGGAAGTGGGGCATCCACCTACTGCGCATGCGCGAAATCGGAAGTCAGCGCATGCGCAGAACGGACCTGAAGCTAAACCGGAAGTGTGGCATCCACCTACTGCGCATGCGCGAAATCGGAAGCCAGCGCATGCGCAGAACGGACCTGACTCTAAACCGGAAGTGGGGCATCCACCTACTGCGCATGCGCGAAATCGGAAGACAGCGCATGCGCAGAACGGACCTGCCGCTAAACCGGAAGTGGGGCATCCACCTACTGCGCATGCGCGAAATCGGAAGCCAGCGCATGCGCAGAACGGACCTGACTCTAAACCGGAAGTGGGGCATCCACCTACTGCGCATGCGCGAAATCGGAAGTCAGCGCATGCGCAGAACGGACCTGACTCTAAACCGGAAGTGGGGCATCCACCTACTGCGCATGCGCGAAACCGGAAGTTCGCGCATGCGCACAACGGGCCGGACTAAACCGGAAGTGGGGCATCCACCTACTGCGCATGCGCCAAACTGGAAGCCCGCGCATGCGCACAACGGACCTGACCCCGACTTTTTAGCTGATGAAAGATTGAGACAGATCATTTCATTGATGAAGATGATCTGCAGCAGCATGGTAGCAGATTCTTTTCTAAACACACAGCTGTCAGCACAGGTTTCACATAGTCCTGTAATTGGATTCTATAATTTTACATTTTCTTGGTAAAAACACATTTAATCTTTAATGTTTGTATATGTATATATACACAGTATTTATGTTTTACAGCAATTATATTCACACACACACACATACACATTTGGCCCATCAAAATATCAACCAGATCAGAAATACAGAAAACAGCCTGCGGTCTGATGACACGTTGTTATCACTAATTCAAGTTTAACCCCTTAAGGACCGGGCTCATTTTTCGTTTTCTACCCTGTGGGACCGAGGCTGTTTTGACACTTTTGTGGTGCTTGTGTTCAGGTGTAATTTTCTCCTCACTCATTTAGTGTACCCACATAAGTTATATATTGTTTTTTTCAGGACAAGATGGGCTTTCTTCAGATACCATTATTTTGATCGTATCATCTTATTTACTATAAAAAAAATAAAAAAAACATGGTGAAAAATTGAAAAAAAAGACATTTTATGACTTTTATTTGAAAAATCTTTTACTCACCTAAAAAAGCAAGTAAAAAAACTAGCTAAATAGATTCTACTACTTGTCCTGAGTTTAGAGATACCCAATGTTTTTATGTTTTTTTGCTGTTTTTTGTACGTTATAGGGCAATAAGTACAAGCAGCGTTTTATGATTTCCAAATCTTTTTTAACAAATCTGGTCAGTCTGCCTACATCTCCTCTTTGGAACATCTTTGAAGCCGGTTAACTCAATTTAAAGGTAAGTGTTTGGTGTCGCTGGATGCCTCCTGATCGAGGCGTTCCAGCGACACCATTTAAGTTTAGGAGGCGATCGTTGATCGCCTCCTAAACGCTTTTAAAACAATGTATGGCGGCTGTTGACGCCCCGGGGAGGGGCCAGACATGGCCCCCGATGCCGATCTCGGCCTTGCTGAATGCCTCGACATCGAGGCATTGCAGCAAGGCCGTTTAAGCGAAGAAAGTGATCCTTGATCACTTTCTAAGCTTATTTAACTTTTTGACGGTTCAGGACCGTCAAAGGTCATTTAGTGACCTTCTTGTCATGACGGTCCTGAACCGGCAAAGGTCGCGAAGGGGTTAAGTTTAAAAGGCTAATTGATTATTAGAAAACTCTTTTTGCTATATTACAGCTACAAATTTCCATGAAAACAGCTAGCAGACCCCAAACATTTAACTAACTGCAATATTTTAACACGTTTGAGAAGTACCTGCCTCGAGCCCCGTGTATATTTCCTGATCATTGCCTCTGGGTCTCGGCGCGTACGATTCTTCTCACCTGATGCGGCAGAGGTAGGTGGCAACACAAAAACTCACAACTATGGATAAATATCACTGTTCTGTTACTGCTTATCTTAAAGGGAAAATATAATGTCACAGACAGCTTCACAAAAAATCATGTTAAATATGCATTAATATGCATTCTTAAAAAAAAAGCAGCCAATGAGTGACAAGAAAGCCATGCATTTCCCTTGTTACAAGGAAATTTAGAATATTTAGAATATGGCAGCAGCAGTATTGAGGTGCGTTCAAATAAAATAAGCAAAATACTTTATTATGCACAAAAGTGCTACTAGAGCATAAATTATAAAAAATCAATACATACATGGCAGAAGAGCAGATAATGTGGAAGATCCCCAACGTTTCCGCACAGCAGAACCGCCAAAGTCCATCGATGCTGCCCGTGTGTCCTGAGACAGTTCTTGGTCTTGTTTTAGCTTCAAGGTGGCTTTATGCTTGTTCCATGTATGTTCCCTTAAAAAAGCAAATAACAGGAATAGGTTGCAGTAGTTATCTTAACCGAGCAGAAGGGGTTCTAAAACATTTGGTCCGTAGTGAGGTCACTTACCAACGGCTGTAGGTAACTCGCAGTCCGGTCACTCGGCAAGGGTAGCAGGCGAATTACACAGGAGTGGTGTCAGGTCACCAGAGAACAGGACTGGACAGCGGTCAGGTCGATGATTACAGCCAGATAACTGAAATAGGATTGGGTTTCTTGCCACGACTTTTAACAACAGATAAAGAGTCAGATTACGGAGTTGAAAGTCAATAAAAAGGAAGCCATGAGCACCGTAAGTGTAAGGTGTATGCGTGAGGCCTTACACGGCTATTACTGCTGGGCGTTAATTAGCACCATGTACCACAAAGAAATTGAATACGAATCAGTGCTGTCCGGAATTCAAAAACCTGCAGAGTTTCCAATGGAAGCAGAGACTTATGGATAAACACATATAATATGTATTAACTCCTTAATTCCCACTTTAGGGATTTGAGAGGTAGACAGTAGTTCATTTTTGGTTTCAGATCCACGTTGAGGACAGAATAGACTGTCCTTAAGTGTAGCGAGGATAAAATGTGTAATAATAGTAATGGAGATCTGTGTAGGGAGAGGAACAACCCAGGGCCACCAAGAGCTGTCTCTATTTAGCATGATTATAATGCTAGGAGGGTACAGGTAGGCATTTTCATTATGCGGTGCTGGCGAGTGTTACCGTCGGACAGCACCCAATATAAAGCCAACGCTTGCCCTTTGCCTACCCCTTTGTTCACCAAAAGAAATGCTCTCCACTCTTCAGTCCTTTTTCCCAGTCTGTCTCTGGCGTGGTGCGGGTACTATAATACGTGACTGCCCATCAAAGACGGCTTTTCCTCCCCATCCCCTGTGTCTTTTGATTGATTAAATATTAATTGCTTACCATTTGATGAATGCTCTCTTTTTCTGCCAATTGACAAATATGTTTTCTCGTGTTCAAGCTCCAAGAAAGGACCCATGCAAAAAACAAACAAACAAACAACAAAACAGTAAAATTTCAGATGAAGAAAAAAGCAAATAAAAAAGAAAAGATGCCAGAAAGACTCCTTCTGCATCAGAGGAAAACATTATGAAAACTGATAACTGGTTTCGCTTAATCAGTTATATTATAACATACATAACACATAACACCCTCAGCTTCATTAGGTTAACTGCAGCTCTAGTCTTATTATCATGAAGCCCAATGGAGTGATCCAGCTGATTATTGCTGTGGTTGCTTATAGCGATTAGACCATTTTTCAGCCAGCAGAATAGCTTTGTGTCTGAAATGCCGCCCCGACCCAGGAAAAAAAAAAAAAAAAAAAAAAAAAAAAAAAAAGGAATATGATACGATTGGCGTCCAAGACCTGCAGTAACTGTGCTAACTATGGCTGTATAAAATAGTTTTGTGTGTTTGGGTTTATCTTCAGCTCCGTAGTTGACTACAAAACCGAATGCGAAGCGCAGACTATTTTTATTATTTACTGTTTTATATCGCACCATCAAATTCCAGAGCGCTGTACAATGGGTAGACAGGACATAGCAAGTAGCGTGTAACATAACACATTGACTTACAGAAACAACAGGTGAGGAGAGCCCTGCTCAAAGGAGCTTACAATCTAGAGGGATTTAGGGTGTATTACACCATAGTTAAAAGGTGCCATTGTAAGGGATAGACTAGCCACACTAGTGTAAGTATTGAATGAGAGGGACTAGGAGAGATGAGCTAAGGGAATATGGGGGTTGTTAATGTGCAATATTATAAGCGTCCTTAAGGAAGTGGGTCTTGAGGGATCTTTTGAAGGACCGAAGGCAGTGGGGAGAAGGATAGACCGGGGGAGGGCATTCCAGAGGATAGGAGCAGCCCTGGAGAAATCTCGTAAGCGTGCATGAGAGCTAGAAATCAGAGGAGAGGATAGAAGGAAATCGTTGGATGAGCGGAGGGACCGGTGTGAAGTGTATTTAGAGAGATGAGCGAGGAGATGTAGGGAGGGGAAACACTGTGAAGGGCTTTGAAAGAAAGAGTGAGGATTTTGAAATGAATCCTGAAGCGCACAGGCAGCCAGTGAAGAGACTGACAGAGGGGAGAGACGTTAGTAAAGCGACGGGAGAGGAAGAGGAGTCTGGCAGCAGCATTCTTGGTGGATTGTAGAGAGGTGAGACGGTTAAGAGGGAGACCAGCTAAGACAGAGTAACAGTAGCCAAGACGGGAGTGAGGGGAGGTGACGTTGAAAAGTGCTTGGGATGAGAGAAGGGGAGAAGAAAGTAGTCATGGTGCATTACAGACATAGTGTGGGGTTGCAGATGGCTGGAGAGAGATAATGATTTTACTAACAACAGAGGAAAGAGAAAAGAGGAACAAGAGGATTGTGAACACGGTATGTGAAGGAAAATGGTGATGGGAATGGAGGTGGGGGAAACACAAAAAGCAGTAGGCAGCACTTGACAGTTCAGTGGAATATTGATTGCAGGGAGTCTCCCAGGCCTTCTCTGTCCAACTTGGTGAACTCCCAGGTAGTGGCATCCGGTGATGGAAAGTGGCACATTCATTAAGATTTAAAAAATAGGGTACTTAACCTTAGGGGGCAGCGGCAGCTGCTCTCCTCCACTGCAGTCCAATCACTTTCCACGGGTTAGCTGCGTGAAATCAGGTGGAGCACTTTGCACACGCGCACACAATGTCCGCAGAGTCGGGGCTGGGGCAGTAAGTATATCACATGGCAGGAGATATAGAATGCACAGAAAATAGCTGGTGCCATTTCAGTGCGCCCAATAAAACCATATATTTTTGAAAACTAGACACCGCAGAGTGTTTTAAATGCTGGTATTTTAACTCTTTGCATGCACACATTTTACCACCAGCATTTTGCAGCAAGTTTGCAGTAGTATTTTTTTGTGTGTATTTTTCCCCCCACACACACCTACTTTATGTATGAATTTACAGCTCCTGGTATATGCCGCTGTCACACGACACCCCAATATGTGTTCAGCAACATCTCCTGAGTCCAGTGGGGAACTAAAAGGCCATATTTGGGACGTGTGCATTTTTCTAATTGGAAATTAGATGTGTGGCCATCCTTCCCCCCGTGTTAATTGGGACATTGTTGAACCCGGCCAATTCAATTTACCCCATCAAATCATAAATTTGGGCATTTAATATGCCAGTATTTTAACTCTTTCCATGCGAGAATTGTTTTAAGCAAATGTGCAATTTTAGGACTTGCTCACAAAAATATATTTTTCATATATAAATTATTTTATTTTTACATTTTTTTCAACTTGAAGGTTGCCCTGATAGTGACTTCAGTGGGAAATTATTTTTACATTTTACTGGTTTTTTTTTTAAACTATTTTTTTCTAATTGTTATTTTTAATTTAATTTTACTAATCACAGTGATTAGAAAGATGCGCTCCATTGACTTGCATGGTTGAATGCAGTACCTGTATTCAACCTGCAAGTGGAGCCAGAGTTCTCTAGAGGGTCTGGAGACCATCTAGCGAACTTTTTCAACTTGATTGCTTTTTACTTATTTTTTTTTTTTTTTACAGGGTGGCCACCTTCTTGCGGATGGCAAAGATCACTTGCAGCGGCGGCTGTGACCGCTCTCCGGAGCGGTCACAGCCCGTCCTGGGTTAAGTATTTGGTGTCGCTGAATGCCTCCTGATCGAGGCATTCCAGCGACACCATTTAAGTTTAGGAGGTGATCGTTGATCGCCTCCTAAACGCTTTTAAAACGGGCGTCCGCCGCCATACAAGGTATGGCGGAAGTTGACACCCCGGGGAGGGGCCAGACATGGCCCCTAGTGCCGATCGTGGTGTTGCTGAATGCCTCGAGGTCGAGGCATTACAGCAACACCGTTTGGGTGCAGAAAGCGAACGTAGATCGCTTTCTGCACCCGCTTAAAGTCATGACGGTCCTGGCACGTCAATTGTCACTAACCTGATGTTAGTGCATGACGTGCCAGAACCGACAATTGTCATTAAGGGGTTAAAATATTTATGGATAGGGAAGGCTTCCCCACGACACTTACTCAAGCGCAGACCTGTATACCTTGCATTCTCGTCTTGGATAAGTGATGTAGTGTACAGTGACGTGATATTACACCCCGCGTGATGAGCCCGGTGATTTATGCCAGCAGAACAGTATCCTAGTAGCCGATACATACCTCCACCTTCATGCCACTTCATGGGTTGTATTTTGATAAATAAGGTGTATGAGTTTCTACGGGTAATGTATTATTTGCCATCAAGTTGAAGTTATTATTGGTTTAGTAAAAAAAAAAAAGGGTATGTTATATAATAAGGTATCGGAATGGTCTTACTTACATTCCTTCCGTCACTGCGGCCGCTGTAATCAGTCGTTTTAAGTAACAGTGATTTTGAACACAGGTGCAGATCTAAGATGCTGGCGTGCAAGCAGTTCTTCAGACGAGGGTACCGGTTTCCATGCAGTCTGCTTCTCCAGACGTGTTTTTTTTTTTTTTTTGTGTCCGTTCACATCCAACCCTTATGTTTGTATTATATCGGAAGGTTTAAAGCCACCAAGCGGTGTAGACAATTTGTGTATTTATCATTATTAACCCACAACAACCTGTTTATTTAAATAAGCAGGAGGTACGGGGAACATTTGAAGGGAATACATCAATGTGTTGCCCACAAAGTATTAGAATCGGATATTGTGTAAGTGAGATTCCAACTACAAGAAGTGCATCATAGCATAGTATGGAACATAAGGAAATGCGAGTAAAATTAATGGGTCACCAACAATGGTCACTCGTAGTAATTTGAAGTTACAATTGACCAGGGAATTTGCTCATTTGAAATATATCTATTTCCGACGAGGCACTGAATCTCTCTATTAACTTTCCGACCAGAGAAACTTGAATACATTTGAAGATCAAAAGGAGGACTGTGCTGACCCGAGTGCTCTGTGTGGGAAAAACAAAACCGACGTCAAAGTACAAAAAGCCCAAAGTGCTTACTTTGCACCGAACCCAATCCGTGGCTACTCGATTAGGAAGTCATATTTATTGAGGAGTCTGTTTACATTATATGTGGAATATTATGCACTAAAGAAGTTAAACGAATTGTGGCAGATGTTTGGATTTCAGTTATGTAGACTACTTTAGTGATCAGTCATAGAAGTCATTCCCCCCCCCCCCGAGCACATAAATTGGATAATTTATGGTATTTCAGAAATCACTACTTGTGAAACGTCTGTGTGATTTTCCAACATATACTTCATTGCAGATTTCCATGGGATAATGATTAAGTATCCTATTACAGTGGGAAGGTAGGAGTGTATACTAGGGCATTCCTCATAGGATTTCATCCATGTAGTTTATGCAAGTTTACAGCTACCCGCTTCCTTACCGGTATAATATGGTGGTGGAGTGTTCAGGAGAAAAACATTTTTTGCACATTTTAATTACCTTGGATGCCTTATAAATATCCACGGTGACACAGGTTACTTCAAAAGGTTTTAGCAATAATTGGGGGGAAAGCAGACCAAGGACCGTTTAAGGTCTGAGTCTCTACATCGCATGGCATGGGAAGTTTTCTATGGCCGCTGGTTAGAGCCAACCGTACGGATTTGTTCCAGCGAATGCAGTAAGTTTGTGGATCAAACTTTACCCAGATTGTTTACCATTTGCCAGGATGACATTAAGCACAGAGTAGAGACTTTGGGGAAGGATTCACACACATTCAATTTATTGCATACGTAGTGCATGCCTTCATCAAGCACATTTCTATGTTACACGATTTGCTCAACCCCCCCAAAACACATATCTACAATACATGGTTTACGTTCCAGTAGAGACTGCTCCATTTAACAATGTAAAAAGTCATCCTACTAGTTTAAATTAATAGATTTTAAATCTTACTGGGAAGGACATGTAAATCTTTATCAGGGAACTGTATAAAATCTGACGACGTATGAATTCAGTCCAACCCGCACACCTAGTGAGACATACGAACCTGTCAACTGGCTCTATTTTGGGCCAAGTGCCAACGCTCAGGGATTTTACTCAACCGATTAGTCAGGTGCAAAAAAATTGAACCGGAGATTAATTTAAAAGGAAAACCGTTACAGCAGATGCAGCGTATCCCATCAGAGCCAGGTGCTTAGGGGATCCTCTAGTCTAGCCAGCGGTATCTAGTGCAAAACAAGAAGTGACACAATCATCTACGATCCTACGGCCATTCTTTGGTCAAAAAAAAAAACAAAAAGAAATTATAGCATTCGCTTCGGAACTAAACTTCAAAAAAAAAAGTTACTTTCGAGTTCCAGTGTACACCGATATTTATCAGCATAAAACACTTAAGAGCTGAATTCAATGGCGTCATCTGTTATCTGCTGTTTCCTCTGCTGTCCATGTGGAGGTAGTACTGCGAGAGAGGGGAAACATGAATCAGTGACCTCAATATTACGGAGCAAAATAATAAAAATGTAGTTCTAATATTAGAAACACCACGTGTATCACCAAAAAAAAACAGATTTGCACATATACTGGTGGTGCGGCTGTGCCATCTTCAGACCTTAAGCCTGGCACTGGCATTACAACATAAGGATCCCCTTAAAATGAGCAAGGCAAAGCACGCTTTCTTGGCAGAGGTAATTACGTCTCTTAAGAAGCGGCCTTTGCCTCATCAAACAAGAGTTGAGGTTCTCCCTAAACAGCGATCGACTGTCCCACTGACCACAAGGACACAGAATGAGGCCCAACTATGATTCAGTACCTGCCGCCTATTCCTATGAAAGGCGCCCACTCACTCGCATTGGCAAGGGTTGGGGTTTCAGCTTTCTCGCTTTACAATTCAGTTTGCCGGTTTGTCCAGCCTCAAGGGCTGAGCTGGCCCTGTATAATGCACAATGTGATAGGCGAAGAGACTTATTATTTATGTTTTATATAGCACCATCAGATTCTGTAGCGCTGGACAACGGGTAGACAGGACATAGCAAGTAGTATGTAACATAACAAATTGACTTACAGCAACAACAGGTGAGGAGGTCCCTGCGCAAAGGAGTTAACAATCTAGAGGGATTTAGTGCCATGGTAAGGGATGGGGCAGCCACACTAGTGTAAGTACTGCATTAGAGAGACTAGGAGAGGTGAGCTAAGGGAATATGGGGGGGGGGGTGTTAATGTGCAATATAAGCGCCCTTAAAGAAGTGGGGAAGAGGGATTTTTTGAAGGATCGAAGGCAGGGAGAGAGACGGATAGACTGGGGGAGGGCATTCCAGAGGATAGGGGCAGCCCTGGAGAAATCTTGTAAGCGTGCATGAGAGCTAGAAATCAGAGGAGAGAAGGAGATCATTGGATGAGCAGAGAGAGCGGCGTGGAGTGTATTTAGAGATGAACGAGGAGATGTAGGGAGGGGAACCGAAGGGCTTTGAAGGTAAGAGTAAGGATTTTGAAATGAATCCTGAGGCGCACAGGAAGCCAGTGAAGAGACTGACAGAGGGGAGAGATGTTAGTAAAGCGATGAGAGAGTAAGATAAGTCTGGCAGCAGCATTCATGGTGGATTGTAGAGCGGTGAAGCTGTTAAGACCAGCTTAGACAGAGTTACAGTAATCAAGATGGGAGACAATCAGGGCATGGACAAGAGCCTAAGTGGCATGCTGTGTTTGGAAGGGAGGGATGGATGCTGGCAATGTTTTTTAAGATGGGGACGGAGACAGACTGAATGTGGGGGGTGAACGAAAGGTCAGAGGTCAAGGGTGACACCAAGACTGCGTGTGCATGAGTAGACTGGGAGATGATGGCGCAATCAACAATGAGGGAAATTGATGGGGGAGTCTTAGCATCGGAAGGCGGGAAGATGAGAAGTCCTGTTTTGGAGAGGTTAAGTTTCAAGAAACATGTTGATATCCAGGTGGAGACAGATGCAAGGCAGTTAGTTACACGATCTAAGGCAGAGGGAGAGAGATCAGGGGAGGATAGATAGATCTGGGCTTCATCAGCATACAGGTGGTATTGAAAGCCTAAGGATGAGGGCAGGGCGGTGACTGTGCAGATATGTCATCTCTGATAGTTTTCATTTTATTATCGAAGTATGTGGCAAAGTCTGATGCATTAAGGTTAGTGGAAGGGGTCGTAGGGATCGGTTGAAGCAGGGAATTGAAAGCATTATTAGAGTCGTTTAGGGTTGTAAGACAGGGAGGAGATTGAAGGCAGAGTAGTAGGAACATAGCATTCATTGATAGCGCAGAAAGTCAGACATGGAATGAGGGGACTTTCGCCAACTACGTTGAGCGGTGCGGGAACATCGACGTAGGTGTTGGGGTTACAGTCATGTGCCAGGGTTGGAAGCGTGAACGTCGCGAGGAGCGAGTAGTAACTGGTGCTACATGATAGAGAGCAGATGCGAGAGTGGAGTTATAGACAGAGGTGGCGTTGTTAAGGGCATGTCATGTTTGAGATAGGAGAGAGAGTAAATTGATTGAGTTCTGAAGGTTAATAGAGCTGAGGTCTGTGCGGAGATCTGTGAGAGCCAGGGACACCTTTATCTAATCAGTATTCATGTCCTAAACCTTCTCCCCACCCACCCTTACAAATGAACAACGGCGTAAAGGTAACATAATGGTGAGGAATAATCATGTAGATTCAGTGAGAAGGAGAAGATAACTCCCAAGGGTATACACTTAAGGTGGGTTTGTAACATATATGCCTTGCTTATTTAATGCCTAAGCATAGTTACATATACGTATTTAGTGTAAAGAACTATAAATGCGGGTTTAGCAAAAGGGGCACATTAAGTCTCCAAGTAGTGGTAGTAGTAGAAGTTGTAGTGTGGTCAACAGGTGTATCTGTCTAGAAGGTTAATGAAGATACACAATGTCTTGAATAAACGCATGGTCTACCTTTTCTTTTCAGGCTAGGAGCCCTTTTCATAGCATTTTCTTTAGAGATGAAGGGAATTATGATTTTTTTTTTTTTTAAATACAATTATGCAGACTCTGCAGTGCTTTCATGAAATGTTTAAAAGATTTACCTCGTGGTGCTTCCATAGGGACTTTCTGTGTGACACTGTGCTTCCTTTTCTTATCCTCTTAGGTTGGAATAGCTTTGTTCACAGTTGAAAGAGGCAACGTGCTGGAGACAACAGACGGCATTAGAAGACCAATGTATGAAAATCTGGAGCGTGTGTAAGACGACGTCTAAGCAACTGATTTTGGAACACACGGACAGCAAAAAGTTTCCACGATCGGATGGCTTCTGTGGATAAAATTCTGTCAACGGCAGAAAATGTCACAGAATTTATAAGGTCCACGCGCTAATGACATTTCTTTATAAACGTCAAACAATTATAAACTGCCTGCCGTCCTTCACCAGGAGCTCTGGGCGTATGCGGAATCCCAATCTGCACTGCTTGGGCACCGTGTGTTTAGTTTTATTAACTACAGGAGCGAAGCTTTGGTCGATTAGTTAGCACAGGGTTCCATAGGGATCTTCAACTGTCCATATTTACAGTTTTGTGCACATTGGTGTTATTGCCAGAGCTGTAAGACTCTTGTGTATCGTAATCAAAGTCAATAATCCAAAGTGACTGATTTAGCATAGCCACAGTGAAAAATACTAATTTCAGAAAATGTGAATTTGAAGTTAGATTGCCCAGACTTGCTTTTATTATGGACTTGCTTCTATTATAAAGTTTTACTATGTTTTTTTTTCCCCATTTCATTTCATTGTTGAGCAAGTACAAATTGGAGATAGTTGGATGGATTTATTAGCGGTCAAAAACAGAATATTGAAAGTTAAATCCAATTCCTCTGTAATCCTAGTATCGCAGTGTGTCTCATCCACTGAACACACCAGCTCAGCCTATAAATTGACACATATACAATGCTAGAAAATCAGAATTCTGTAGTCTGTAAATTAAAACCAAGATCAAATACGTACTGCCATCCTCTGCTTTTCGCCCCCACTCAGTACATCCAGTCTTGAACACTGTCCCAGCCGCCTTCACGTTCCAAAATCTAACCCAGCTGCACATTGTCAAGGTATTCCTTCAATACCTAGGGAGTGAATATAAAACAAAGATGAGTAGTTAAGCCACTTAACTAAATACAGCTAAGCAAGTCATTTCAGTGTGTAAGAAAATTAGAAGAGAAGTTTCAACATACTGGACCGTTTTTCTCGCCTTATCAGGAATACCTTTACGTTTCCAGTGTTCTGGAGTGTCTGGGTAAATGACTTGGTCCCGTAACGTTCCCAAAGTCATATGGTCTCTATGTAAGATATTGTCATTTCCCGTCCTGCGAGGACGATTCGTCCCAATGCCTGAGACATCCTCAGCAGCATTCTTCCACTCTGGTAATAATCCTTCAAGGCAAAGCATTAAACATTAAGAACGTGCCCGGCTGCAGAGTATATCATCGTTTATCCCACCATTATTTCACTCACCTCAAGGAGCTCAGCTCAGTCCACGCGGGGTGGTTAGGGGTGAGGAACGGACTGCTGACAACCAGGTAACCAACCACAGTCTCTAGATCTGCAATAATCAAAAAGCACACCACAGACATTAAATGCCAGCATAGACACTGACCACTTAAAATCAAAACTTTTTACACAGCTATATGCAGATGAAGCCATCTGAGAGACCCAGGCATACAGAGTGTCTCCCACTGCCTCAGCCTACCTATATCCCACAGTAAATAATAATAATGCTAAACTGTCACCATCTTCTATAGCAAACGTAAAAATATTACTAAAGTATGACATGCAAATAATTCTTACCAGTAACATTTTCTGATGGTCTCCTGTCTGGTGTGAGTAGCCAAAAACCACCATGTTCACATTGTAATGTTGCATCTCTTGGAAGCCCCATGGAGATTTATGCTCTAATAAAGCCGGATGCCCCACACCATTGCACAACAGACTGCCTTGAGTGAAACGCCAGTTACTAGCAAAATGGAGCCCTTTAGATAATATTATATAATATTAATACAATATATTAAAAGGTTACTTGAAAGAATAAAAAAATAATCAATATACCATAAAAAAAAAAAAACATCTACCATAAACTCTTAAAAGTAATCCATGTGCGTATAATATTGAGGCTTTGACTTGGATGCAACTAAAAAACAAAATATATCAGCATGTGATAAAATTCAGATAACATGGGGGGGGGGTTGGGACCTGGTTATATCATGATGACCACAGCAGTAATAACCACAGTCAAATCTGTTCAATCTGACCGGGATTTTGGCCCTCTGCTCTTTGCACAATAGATGTAATTCATCAATATTTGTGACTTGTGTTGTTAAAGAAGCCCTAGTCACACAAAAACATACCTGAACGCCAAAAGCATTTGTCAGCTTGATGATATACAGAACGATATCCAAAAATGGCTGAAGAAAAAAAAACAACAAATGAAACTCACAATAAAACAACTCTATATACCCGCAACAATAATGGGAAATATCTATAATATAGGAGAATAGGAAAGCAAGCCACTAGTTAACGTGGCAAATGATTACATGTTATTCACAAGAACAGCGTATGCATGTGTGTAAATTGTATTGATAAATAACAGCATAATAAAAGGGGAGGCATAATAAGTGTAGCCAAAAGATTGTCATCTTCGGTACCAGTATATTTAACGTATGTTCATTTGTAAGTTGCATTTACTTTTAGGGTACCCTATCGTAACAGCTCTACCAAATCTGTTGGTGCTATATAAAATGTAAACGCAGTCATGAAAGTACAACAGTCTACAGACCACTTTATTGGGGTAAAATAGCTATGGATACATTTGTAAAGGAGGCCCCTGTCTGTAAATCTCACAGTGTAAGTAATACACCGGTAATATAAATGGCAGCTACATTAACTTTATAATTATTTTCCTTGTGAAAGGAATACAGTAAGAGCATAAAGGGCCATAGCCTATTTTTGAAGTACCCAGCACAAACTAAAAAAAAAAAAAAAAAAAAAAAAAAAAAAAAGGTAACAAAACACTCACAACTAGAAGAGCCATGAGGAAACTCACCTTGCTTAAGTTTGAATACTGGTTCACCACGCTGTTACAAAACCTCTCAACATCTTGCGTGAGCAGCTGATCTGCATTTGCTGTCCTGTTGTCCAAGTTGCCCATTTTGTAATAGGTAAAGGATCTTAAATGGGGGAAAAAAGAACAATCTATGTGGGGAACGTATTATACATCTAATGGAACATTACTGAGAAGATAAGTAATTGTCTCTTAGGCTCAAAACATGGTTATATCACCACGATCACAGCAACAATAACCACAGTCAAACTCTTCCAGTAGTTATCAATCTGGCCGGGATTTTGTTCACCGGCGCTTTGTAGAATTGATGTAATTCATCAATGTTTGTGGCTTGAAGTCCTAGTCATACAAAAACATACCCGAGCCCCAATAGCACTTACCAGCTTGACAATATACAGACAGACATAATCCTACAGAATTAGCTGCTAGACACGATTAATCCATCTTGTATGTCCAGTTATTTAGCCTTGTTCAAGACTATGTTAGCTGTAGCTAAAGTTTCCACACACACACACACACATTTTATATATATACATACACAGCTACAGTTTTTACCATCATTAAGCCATGGCAAAAATTGCCCATAGATCCTGCTTTGCATAATTTTGTTTTTTTTGAAGATATAGGTTTTAAAAGGTGGCAAACACAGCAGAACAGATCTCTGCCTTGTAGGCCTCTATTGTTTTTCTCTTAGACAGCATGTCATGACCTACATGTACTTCCCAAAAGGGAGGCGGAATACCTTAAGGGGAGATGGTTCAGGACAACATGGCTACATATATATATATATATACACATATATATATACATATATATATATATATACACACATATATATATATATACATATATACACACACACACACACATTTACATATCATATATAAACACTTAAATGCAACATTCTCCTGAGCTTACAAACTCAGCGTCTCCTTGCACAAATATATCCACAGGCTAGAAGATAAAATAAAGTTAATATACGGACAGAATGTTTTAAGAGACGTGCATCTTCACTCATGCCATGCCACAGAGGCCAAAAGAAGAAAACAAACGTTTTAGCTCACTATAATAACTACAAAAGCGTCTGGCAGCGAGCGGCTCTAGGAAATATAATCTGGTCGTGTGAAATAGCCGCTACCAAGCACACACGTTTTAGCATGTCCCCCAATGTCTAATCTTTCGATTAAGTAGAAAAAAAGGCAACACAAGAATGCTTACGGCAGGCATGGTGGCTATAAAGTTGAAGAGGTTTCTGCTGCGGCCGATGATCGCACTGCAAACCACCACATGTATGTATGTATGTATGTATGTATGTATGTATGTTATAGCGCACTTTTCACAGAGGCACAAGATTCTTGAGAAAATCGGTGAAATGCAATATCCTTATACAAGGCTTTTGATGGATGCAGAACGGATTTAAAATAAAGCCACGTGGCAGAAATACGATACTGCACAGGCTGCGCGCAAATAGGTGACCGTCAAAACCGAGATTCTACCAGCTGACTAGCAGCTATATGGCGCCAAACCGGGAGTAGGCGCCAAACCGGAAGTGGCCATGGGAAGTCGGCGCATGCGCAGAACGGACCTGAAGCTAAACCGGAAGTGGGGCATCCACCTACTGCGCATGCGCGAAATCGGAAGTCAGCGCATGCGCAGAACGGACCTGAAGCTAAACCGGAAGTGGGGCATCCACCTACTGCGCATGCGCGAAATCGGAAGCCAGCGCATGCGCAGAACGGACCTGACTCTAAACCGGAAGTGGGGCATCCACCTACTGCGCATGCGCGAAATCGGAAGACAGCGCATGCGCAGAACGGACCTGCCGCTAAACCGGAAGTGGGGCATCCACCTACTGCGCATGCGCGAAATCGGAAGCCAGCGCATGCGCAGAACGGACCTGACTCTAAACCGGAAGTGGGGCATCCACCTACTGCGCATGCGCGAAATCGGAAGTCAGCGCATGCGCAGAACGGACCTGACTCTAAACCGGAAGTGGGGCATCCACCTACTGCGCATGCGCGAAACCGGAAGTTCGCGCATGCGCACAACGGGCCGGACTAAACCGGAAGTGGGGCATCCACCTACTGCGCATGCGCCAAACTGGAAGCCCGCGCATGCGCACAACGGACCTGACCCCGACTTTTTAGCTGATGAAAGATTGAGACAGATCATTTCATTGATGAAGATGATCTGCAGCAGCATGGTAGCAGATTCTTTTCTAAACACACAGCTGTCAGCACAGGTTTCACATAGTCCTGTAATTGGATTCTATAATTTTACATTTTCTTGGTAAAAACACATTTAATCTTTAATGTTTGTATATGTATATATACACAGTATTTATGTTTTACAGCAATTATATTCACACACACACACACACACACACACACACACACACACACACATACACATTTGGCCCATCAAAATATCAACCAGATCAGAAATACAGAAAACAGCCTGCGGTCTGATGACACGTTGTTATCACTAATTCAAGTTTAACCCCTTAAGGACCGGGCTCATTTTTCGTTTTCTACCCTGTGGGACCGAGGCTGTTTTGACACTTTTGTGGTGCTTGTGTTCAGGTGTAATTTTCTCCTCACTCATTTAGTGTACCCACATAAGTTATATATTGTTTTTTTCAGGACAAGATGGGCTTTCTTCAGATACCATTATTTTGATCGTATCATCTTATTTACTATAAAAAAAATAAAAAAAACATGGTGAAAAATTGAAAAAAAAGACATTTTATGACTTTTATTTGAAAAATCTTTTACTCACCTAAAAAAGCAAGTAAAAAAACTAGCTAAATAGATTCTACTACTTGTCCTGAGTTTAGAGATACCCAATGTTTTTATGTTTTTTTGCTGTTTTTTGTACGTTATAGGGCAATAAGTACAAGCAGCGTTTTATGATTTCCAAATCTTTTTTAACAAATCTGGTCAGTCTGCCTACATCTCCTCTTTGGAACATCTTTGAAGCCGGTTAACTCAATTTAAAGGTAAGTGTTTGGTGTCGCTGGATGCCTCCTGATCGAGGCGTTCCAGCGACACCATTTAAGTTTAGGAGGCGATCGTTGATCGCCTCCTAAACGCTTTTAAAACAATGTATGGCGGCTGTTGACGCCCCGGGGAGGGGCCAGACATGGCCCCCGATGCCGATCTCGGCCTTGCTGAATGCCTCGACATCGAGGCATTGCAGCAAGGCCGTTTAAGCGAAGAAAGTGATCCTTGATCACTTTCTAAGCTTATTTAACTTTTTGACGGTTCAGGACCGTCAAAGGTCATTTAGTGACCTTCTTGTCATGACGGTCCTGAACCGGCAAAGGTCGCGAAGGGGTTAAGTTTAAAAGGCTAATTGATTATTAGAAAACTCTTTTTGCTATATTACAGCTACAAATTTCCATGAAAACAGCTAGCAGACCCCAAACATTTAACTAACTGCAATATTTTAACACGTTTGAGAAGTACCTGCCTCGAGCCCCGTGTATATTTCCTGATCATTGCCTCTGGGTCTCGGCGCGTACGATTCTTCTCACCTGATGCGGCAGAGGTAGGTGGCAACACAAAAACTCACAACTATGGATAAATATCACTGTTCTGTTACTGCTTATCTTAAAGGGAAAATATAATGTCACAGACAGCTTCACAAAAAATCATGTTAAATATGCATTAATATGCATTCTTAAAAAAAAAGCAGCCAATGAGTGACAAGAAAGCCATGCATTTCCCTTGTTACAAGGAAATTTAGAATATTTAGAATATGGCAGCAGCAGTATTGAGGTGCGTTCAAATAAAATAAGCAAAATACTTTATTATGCACAAAAGTGCTACTAGAGCATAAATTATAAAAAATCAATACATACATGGCAGAAGAGCAGATAATGTGGAAGATCCCCAACGTTTCCGCACAGCAGAACCGCCAAAGTCCATCGATGCTGCCCGTGTGTCCTGAGACAGTTCTTGGTCTTGTTTTAGCTTCAAGGTGGCTTTATGCTTGTTCCATGTATGTTCCCTTAAAAAAGCAAATAACAGGAATAGGTTGCAGTAGTTATCTTAACCGAGCAGAAGGGGTTCTAAAACATTTGGTCCGTAGTGAGGTCACTTACCAACGGCTGTAGGTAACTCGCAGTCCGGTCACTCGGCAAGGGTAGCAGGCGAATTACACAGGAGTGGTGTCAGGTCACCAGAGAACAGGACTGGACAGCGGTCAGGTCGATGATTACAGCCAGATAACTGAAATAGGATTGGGTTTCTTGCCACGACTTTTAACAACAGATAAAGAGTCAGATTACGGAGTTGAAAGTCAATAAAAAGGAAGCCATGAGCACCGTAAGTGTAAGGTGTATGCGTGAGGCCTTACACGGCTATTACTGCTGGGCGTTAATTAGCACCATGTACCACAAAGAAATTGAATACGAATCAGTGCTGTCCGGAATTCAAAAACCTGCAGAGTTTCCAATGGAAGCAGAGACTTATGGATAAACACATATAATATGTATTAACTCCTTAATTCCCACTTTAGGGATTTGAGAGGTAGACAGTAGTTCATTTTTGGTTTCAGATCCACGTTGAGGACAGAATAGACTGTCCTTAAGTGTAGCGAGGATAAAATGTGTAATAATAGTAATGGAGATCTGTGTAGGGAGAGGAACAACCCAGGGCCACCAAGAGCTGTCTCTATTTAGCATGATTATAATGCTAGGAGGGTACAGGTAGGCATTTTCATTATGCGGTGCTGGCGAGTGTTACCGTCGGACAGCACCCAATATAAAGCCAACGCTTGCCCTTTGCCTACCCCTTTGTTCACCAAAAGAAATGCTCTCCACTCTTCAGTCCTTTTTCCCAGTCTGTCTCTGGCGTGGTGCGGGTACTATAATACGTGACTGCCCATCAAAGCCGGCTTTTCCTCCCCATCCCCTGTGTCTTTTGATTGATTAAATATTAATTGCTTACCATTTGATGAATGCTCTCTTTTTCTGCCAATTGACAAATATGTTTTCTCGTGTTCAAGCTCCAAGAAAGGACCCATGCAAAAAACAAACAAACAAACAACAAAACAGTAAAATTTCAGATGAAGAAAAAAGCAAATAAAAAAGAAAAGATGCCAGAAAGACTCCTTCTGCATCAGAGGAAAACATTATGAAAACTGATAACTGGTTTCGCTTAATCAGTTATATTATAACATACATAACACATAACACCCTCAGCTTCATTAGGTTAACTGCAGCTCTAGTCTTATTATCATGAAGCCCAATGGAGTGATCCAGCTGATTATTGCTGTGGTTGCTTATAGCGATTAGACCATTTTTCAGCCAGCAGAATAGCTTTGTGTCTGAAATGCCGCCCCGACCCAGGAAAAAAAAAAAAAAAAAAAAAAAAAAAAAAAGGAATATGATACGATTGGCGTCCAAGACCTGCAGTAACTGTGCTAACTATGGCTGTATAAAATAGTTTTGTGTGTTTGGGTTTATCTTCAGCTCCGTAGTTGACTACAAAACCGAATGCGAAGCGCAGACTATTTTTATTATTTACTGTTTTATATCGCACCATCAAATTCCAGAGCGCTGTACAATGGGTAGACAGGACATAGCAAGTAGCGTGTAACATAACACATTGACTTACAGAAACAACAGGTGAGGAGAGCCCTGCTCAAAGGAGCTTACAATCTAGAGGGATTTAGGGTGTATTACACCATAGTTAAAAGGTGCCATTGTAAGGGATAGACTAGCCACACTAGTGTAAGTATTGAATGAGAGGGACTAGGAGAGATGAGCTAAGGGAATATGGGGGTTGTTAATGTGCAATATTATAAGCGTCCTTAAGGAAGTGGGTCTTGAGGGATCTTTTGAAGGACCGAAGGCAGTGGGGAGAAGGATAGACCGGGGGAGGGCATTCCAGAGGATAGGAGCAGCCCTGGAGAAATCTCGTAAGCGTGCATGAGAGCTAGAAATCAGAGGAGAGGATAGAAGGAAATCGTTGGATGAGCGGAGGGACCGGTGTGAAGTGTATTTAGAGAGATGAGCGAGGAGATGTAGGGAGGGGAAACACTGTGAAGGGCTTTGAAAGAAAGAGTGAGGATTTTGAAATGAATCCTGAAGCGCACAGGCAGCCAGTGAAGAGACTGACAGAGGGGAGAGACGTTAGTAAAGCGACGGGAGAGGAAGAGGAGTCTGGCAGCAGCATTCTTGGTGGATTGTAGAGAGGTGAGACGGTTAAGAGGGAGACCAGCTAAGACAGAGTAACAGTAGCCAAGACGGGAGTGAGGGGAGGTGACGTTGAAAAGTGCTTGGGATGAGAGAAGGGGAGAAGAAAGTAGTCATGGTGCATTACAGACATAGTGTGGGGTTGCAGATGGCTGGAGAGAGATAATGATTTTACTAACAACAGAGGAAAGAGAAAAGAGGAACAAGAGGATTGTGAACACGGTATGTGAAGGAAAATGGTGATGGGAATGGAGGTGGGGGAAACACAAAAAGCAGTAGGCAGCACTTGACAGTTCAGTGGAATATTGATTGCAGGGAGTCTCCCAGGCCTTCTCTGTCCAACTTGGTGAACTCCCAGGTAGTGGCATCCGGTGATGGAAAGTGGCACATTCATTAAGATTTAAAAAATAGGGTACTTAACCTTAGGGGGCAGCGGCAGCTGCTCTCCTCCACTGCAGTCCAATCACTTTCCACGGGTTAGCTGCGTGAAATCAGGTGGAGCACTTTGCACACGCGCACACAATGTCCGCAGAGTCGGGGCTGGGGCAGTAAGTATATCACATGGCAGGAGATATAGAATGCACAGAAAATAGCTGGTGCCATTTCAGTGCGCCCAATAAAACCATATATTTTTGAAAACTAGACACCGCAGAGTGTTTTAAATGCTGGTATTTTAACTCTTTGCATGCACACATTTTACCACCAGCATTTTGCAGCAAGTTTGCAGTAGTATTTTTTTGTGTGTATTTTTCCCCCCACACACACCTACTTTATGTATGAATTTACAGCTCCTGGTATATGCCGCTGTCACACGACACCCCAATATGTGTTCAGCAACATCTCCTGAGTCCAGTGGGGAACTAAAAGGCCATATTTGGGACGTGTGCATTTTTCTAATTGGAAATTAGATGTGTGGCCATCCTTCCCCCCGTGTTAATTGGGACATTGTTGAACCCGGCCAATTCAATTTACCCCATCAAATCATAAATTTGGGCATTTAATATGCCAGTATTTTAACTCTTTCCATGCGAGAATTGTTTTAAGCAAATGTGCAATTTTAGGACTTGCTCACAAAAATATATTTTTCATATATAAATTATTTTATTTTTACATTTTTTTCAACTTGAAGGTTGCCCTGATAGTGACTTCAGTGGGAAATTATTTTTACATTTTACTGGTTTTTTTTTAAACTATTTTTTTCTAATTGTTATTTTTAATTTAATTTTACTAATCACAGTGATTAGAAAGATGCGCTCCATTGACTTGCATGGTTGAATGCAGTACCTGTATTCAACCTGCAAGTGGAGCCAGAGTTCTCTAGAGGGTCTGGAGACCATCTAGCGAACTTTTTCAACTTGATTGCTTTTTACTTATTTTTTTTTTTTTTTTACAGGGTGGCCACCTTCTTGCGGATGGCAAAGATCACTTGCAGCGGCGGCTGTGACCGCTCTCCGGAGCGGTCACAGCCCGTCCTGGGTTAAGTATTTGGTGTCGCTGAATGCCTCCTGATCGAGGCATTCCAGCGACACCATTTAAGTTTAGGAGGTGATCGTTGATCGCCTCCTAAACGCTTTTAAAACGGGCGTCCGCCGCCATACAAGGTATGGCGGAAGTTGACACCCCGGGGAGGGGCCAGACATGGCCCCTAGTGCCGATCGTGGTGTTGCTGAATGCCTCGAGGTCGAGGCATTACAGCAACACCGTTTGGGTGCAGAAAGCGAACGTAGATCGCTTTCTGCACCCGCTTAAAGTCATGACGGTCCTGGCACGTCAATTGTCACTAACCTGATGTTAGTGCATGACGTGCCAGAACCGACAATTGTCATTAAGGGGTTAAAATATTTATGGATAGGGAAGGCTTCCCCACGACATACTCAAGCGCAGACCTGTATACCTTGCATTCTCGTCTTGGATAAGTGATGTAGTGTACAGTGACGTGATATTACACCCCGCGTGATGAGCCCGGTGATTTATGCCAGCAGAACAGTATCCTAGTAGCCGATACATACCTCCACCTTCATGCCACTTCATGGGTTGTATTTTGATAAATAAGGTGTATGAGTTTCTACGGGTAATGTATTATTTGCCATCAAGTTGAAGTTATTATTGGTTTAGTAAAAAAAAAAAAGGGTATGTTATATAATAAGGTATCGGAATGGTCTTACTTACATTCCTTCCGTCACTGCGGCCGCTGTAATCAGTCGTTTTAAGTAACAGTGATTTTGAACACAGGTGCAGATCTAAGATGCTGGCGTGCAAGCAGTTCTTCAGACGAGGGTACCGGTTTCCATGCAGTCTGCTTCTCCAGACGTGTTTTTTTTTTTTTTTTTGTGTCCGTTCACATCCAACCCTTATGTTTGTATTATATCGGAAGGTTTAAAGCCACCAAGCGGTGTAGACAATTTGTGTATTTATCATTATTAACCCACAACAACCTGTTTATTTAAATAAGCAGGAGGTACGGGGAACATTTGAAGGGAATACATCAATGTGTTGCCCACAAAGTATTAGAATCGGATATTGTGTAAGTGAGATTCCAACTACAAGAAGTGCATCATAGCATAGTATGGAACATAAGGAAATGCGAGTAAAATTAATGGGTCACCAACAATGGTCACTCGTAGTAATTTGAAGTTACAATTGACCAGGGAATTTGCTCATTTGAAATATATCTATTTCCGACGAGGCACTGAATCTCTCTATTAACTTTCCGACCAGAGAAACTTGAATACATTTGAAGATCAAAAGGAGGACTGTGCTGACCCGAGTGCTCTGTGTGGGAAAAACAAAACCGACGTCAAAGTACAAAAAGCCCAAAGTGCTTACTTTGCACCGAACCCAATCCGTGGCTACTCGATTAGGAAGTCATATTTATTGAGGAGTCTGTTTACATTATATGTGGAATATTATGCACTAAAGAAGTTAAACGAATTGTGGCAGATGTTTGGATTTCAGTTATGTAGACTACTTTAGTGATCAGTCATAGAAGTCATTCCCCCCCCCCCCCCGAGCACATAAATTGGATAATTTATGGTATTTCAGAAATCACTACTTGTGAAACGTCTGTGTGATTTTCCAACATATACTTCATTGCAGATTTCCATGGGATAATGATTAAGTATCCTATTACAGTGGGAAGGTAGGAGTGTATACTAGGGCATTCCTCATAGGATTTCATCCATGTAGTTTATGCAAGTTTACAGCTACCCGCTTCCTTACCGGTATAATATGGTGGTGGAGTGTTCAGGAGAAAAACATTTTTTGCACATTTTAATTACCTTGGATGCCTTATAAATATCCACGGTGACACAGGTTACTTCAAAAGGTTTTAGCAATAATTGGGGGGAAAGCAGACCAAGGACCGTTTAAGGTCTGAGTCTCTACATCGCATGGCATGGGAAGTTTTCTATGGCCGCTGGTTAGAGCCAACCGTACGGATTTGTTCCAGCGAATGCAGTAAGTTTGTGGATCAAACTTTACCCAGATTGTTTACCATTTGCCAGGATGACATTAAGCACAGAGTAGAGACTTTGGGGAAGGATTCACACACATTCAATTTATTGCATACGTAGTGCATGCCTTCATCAAGCACATTTCTATGTTACACGATTTGCTCAACCCCCCCAAAACACATATCTACAATACATGGTTTACGTTCCAGTAGAGACTGCTCCATTTAACAATGTAAAAAGTCATCCTACTAGTTTAAATTAATAGATTTTAAATCTTACTGGGAAGGACATGTAAATCTTTATCAGGGAACTGTATAAAATCTGACGACGTATGAATTCAGTCCAACCCGCACACCTAGTGAGACATACGAACCTGTCAACTGGCTCTATTTTGGGCCAAGTGCCAACGCTCAGGGATTTTACTCAACCGATTAGTCAGGTGCAAAAAAATTGAACCGGAGATTAATTTAAAAGGAAAACCGTTACAGCAGATGCAGCGTATCCCATCAGAGCCAGGTGCTTAGGGGATCCTCTAGTCTAGCCAGCGGTATCTAGTGCAAAACAAGAAGTGACACAATCATCTACGATCCTACGGCCATTCTTTGGTCAAAAAAAAAAAACAAAAAGAAATTATAGCATTCGCTTCGGAACTAAACTTCAAAAACTTCAAAAAAAAAAGTTACTTTCGAGTTCCAGTGTACACCGATATTTATCAGCATAAAACACTTAAGAGCTGAATTCAATGGCGTCATCTGTTATCTGCTGTTTCCTCTGCTGTCCATGTGGAGGTAGTACTGCGAGAGAGGGGAAACATGAATCAGTGACCTCAATATTACGGAGCAAAATAATAAAAATGTAGTTCTAATATTAGAAACACCACGTGTATCACCAAAAAAAAACAGATTTGCACATATACTGGTGGTGCGGCTGTGCCATCTTCAGACCTTAAGCCTGGCACTGGCATTACAACATAAGGATCCCCTTAAAATGAGCAAGGCAAAGCACGCTTTCTTGGCAGAGGTAATTACGTCTCTTAAGAAGCGGCCTTTGCCTCATCAAACAAGAGTTGAGGTTCTCCCTAAACAGCGATCGACTGTCCCACTGACCACAAGGACACAGAATGAGGCCCAACTATGATTCAGTACCTGCCGCCTATTCCTATGAAAGGCGCCCACTCACTCGCATTGGCAAGGGTTGGGGTTTCAGCTTTCTCGCTTTACAATTCAGTTTGCCGGTTTGTCCAGCCTCAAGGGCTGAGCTGGCCCTGTATAATGCACAATGTGATAGGCGAAGAGACTTATTATTTATGTTTTATATAGCACCATCAGATTCTGTAGCGCTGGACAACGGGTAGACAGGACATAGCAAGTAGTATGTAACATAACAAATTGACTTACAGCAACAACAGGTGAGGAGGTCCCTGCGCAAAGGAGTTAACAATCTAGAGGGATTTAGTGCCATGGTAAGGGATGGGGCAGCCACACTAGTGTAAGTACTGCATTAGAGAGACTAGGAGAGGTGAGCTAAGGGAATATGGGGGGGGGGGTGTTAATGTGCAATATAAGCGCCCTTAAAGAAGTGGGGAAGAGGGATTTTTTGAAGGATCGAAGGCAGGGAGAGAGACGGATAGACTGGGGGAGGGCATTCCAGAGGATAGGGGCAGCCCTGGAGAAATCTTGTAAGCGTGCATGAGAGCTAGAAATCAGAGGAGAGAAGGAGATCATTGGATGAGCAGAGAGAGCGGCGTGGAGTGTATTTAGAGATGAACGAGGAGATGTAGGGAGGGGAACCGAAGGGCTTTGAAGGTAAGAGTAAGGATTTTGAAATGAATCCTGAGGCGCACAGGAAGCCAGTGAAGAGACTGACAGAGGGGAGAGATGTTAGTAAAGCGATGAGAGAGTAAGATAAGTCTGGCAGCAGCATTCATGGTGGATTGTAGAGCGGTGAAGCTGTTAAGACCAGCTTAGACAGAGTTACAGTAATCAAGATGGGAGACAATCAGGGCATGGACAAGAGCCTAAGTGGCATGCTGTGTTTGGAAGGGAGGGATGGATGCTGGCAATGTTTTTTAAGATGGGGACGGAGACAGACTGAATGTGGGGGGTGAACGAAAGGTCAGAGGTCAAGGGTGACACCAAGACTGCGTGTGCATGAGTAGACTGGGAGATGATGGCGCAATCAACAATGAGGGAAATTGATGGGGGAGTCTTAGCATCGGAAGGCGGGAAGATGAGAAGTCCTGTTTTGGAGAGGTTAAGTTTCAAGAAACATGTTGATATCCAGGTGGAGACAGATGCAAGGCAGTTAGTTACACGATCTAAGGCAGAGGGAGAGAGATCAGGGGAGGATAGATAGATCTGGGCTTCATCAGCATACAGGTGGTATTGAAAGCCTAAGGATGAGGGCAGGGCGGTGACTGTGCAGATATGTCATCTCTGATAGTTTTCATTTTATTATCGAAGTATGTGGCAAAGTCTGATGCATTAAGGTTAGTGGAAGGGGTCGTAGGGATCGGTTGAAGCAGGGAATTGAAAGCATTATTAGAGTCGTTTAGGGTTGTAAGACAGGGAGGAGATTGAAGGCAGAGTAGTAGGAACATAGCATTCATTGATAGCGCAGAAAGTCAGACATGGAATGAGGGGACTTTCGCCAACTACGTTGAGCGGTGCGGGAACATCGACGTAGGTGTTGGGGTTACAGTCATGTGCCAGGGTTGGAAGCGTGAACGTCGCGAGGAGCGAGTAGTAACTGGTGCTACATGATAGAGAGCAGATGCGAGAGTGGAGTTATAGACAGAGGTGGCGTTGTTAAGGGCATGTCATGTTTGAGATAGGAGAGAGAGTAAATTGATTGAGTTCTGAAGGTTAATAGAGCTGAGGTCTGTGCGGAGATCTGTGAGAGCCAGGGACACCTTTATCTAATCAGTATTCATGTCCTAAACCTTCTCCCCACCCACCCTTACAAATGAACAACGGCGTAAAGGTAACATAATGGTGAGGAATAATCATGTAGATTCAGTGAGAAGGAGAAGATAACTCCCAAGGGTATACACTTAAGGTGGGTTTGTAACATATATGCCTTGCTTATTTAATGCCTAAGCATAGTTACATATACGTATTTAGTGTAAAGAACTATAAATGCGGGTTTAGCAAAAGGGGCACATTAAGTCTCCAAGTAGTGGTAGTAGTAGAAGTTGTAGTGTGGTCAACAGGTGTATCTGTCTAGAAGGTTAATGAAGATACACAATGTCTTGAATAAACGCATGGTCTACCTTTTCTTTTCAGGCTAGGAGCCCTTTTCATAGCATTTTCTTTAGAGATGAAGGGAATTATGATTTTTTTTTTTTTTAAATACAATTATGCAGACTCTGCAGTGCTTTCATGAAATGTTTAAAAGATTTACCTCGTGGTGCTTCCATAGGGACTTTCTGTGTGACACTGTGCTTCCTTTTCTTATCCTCTTAGGTTGGAATAGCTTTGTTCACAGTTGAAAGAGGCAACGTGCTGGAGACAACAGACGGCATTAGAAGACCAATGTATGAAAATCTGGAGCGTGTGTAAGACGACGTCTAAGCAACTGATTTTGGAACACACGGACAGCAAAAAGTTTCCACGATCGGATGGCTTCTGTGGATAAAATTCTGTCAACGGCAGAAAATGTCACAGAATTTATAAGGTCCACGCGCTAATGACATTTCTTTATAAACGTCAAACAATTATAAACTGCCTGCCGTCCTTCACCAGGAGCTCTGGGCGTATGCGGAATCCCAATCTGCACTGCTTGGGCACCGTGTGTTTAGTTTTATTAACTACAGGAGCGAAGCTTTGGTCGATTAGTTAGCACAGGGTTCCATAGGGATCTTCAACTGTCCATATTTACAGTTTTGTGCACATTGGTGTTATTGCCAGAGCTGTAAGACTCTTGTGTATCGTAATCAAAGTCAATAATCCAAAGTGACTGATTTAGCATAGCCACAGTGAAAAATACTAATTTCAGAAAATGTGAATTTGAAGTTAGATTGCCCAGACTTGCTTTTATTATGGACTTGCTTCTATTATAAAGTTTTACTATGTTTTTTTTTCCCCATTTCATTTCATTGTTGAGCAAGTACAAATTGGAGATAGTTGGATGGATTTATTAGCGGTCAAAAACAGAATATTGAAAGTTAAATCCAATTCCTCTGTAATCCTAGTATCGCAGTGTGTCTCATCCACTGAACACACCAGCTCAGCCTATAAATTGACACATATACAATGCTAGAAAATCAGAATTCTGTAGTCTGTAAATTAAAACCAAGATCAAATACGTACTGCCATCCTCTGCTTTTCGCCCCCACTCAGTACATCCAGTCTTGAACACTGTCCCAGCCGCCTTCACGTTCCAAAATCTAACCCAGCTGCACATTGTCAAGGTATTCCTTCAATACCTAGGGAGTGAATATAAAACAAAGATGAGTAGTTAAGCCACTTAACTAAATACAGCTAAGCAAGTCATTTCAGTGTGTAAGAAAATTAGAAGAGAAGTTTCAACATACTGGACCGTTTTTCTCGCCTTATCAGGAATACCTTTACGTTTCCAGTGTTCTGGAGTGTCTGGGTAAATGACTTGGTCCCGTAACGTTCCCAAAGTCATATGGTCTCTATGTAAGATATTGTCATTTCCCGTCCTGCGAGGACGATTCGTCCCAATGCCTGAGACATCCTCAGCAGCATTCTTCCACTCTGGTAATAATCCTTCAAGGCAAAGCATTAAACATTAAGAACGTGCCCGGCTGCAGAGTATATCATCGTTTATCCCACCATTATTTCACTCACCTCAAGGAGCTCAGCTCAGTCCACGCGGGGTGGTTAGGGGTGAGGAACGGACTGCTGACAACCAGGTAACCAACCACAGTCTCTAGATCTGCAATAATCAAAAAGCACACCACAGACATTAAATGCCAGCATAGACACTGACCACTTAAAATCAAAACTTTTTACACAGCTATATGCAGATGAAGCCATCTGAGAGACCCAGGCATACAGAGTGTCTCCCACTGCCTCAGCCTACCTATATCCCACAGTAAATAATAATAATGCTAAACTGTCACCATCTTCTATAGCAAACGTAAAAATATTACTAAAGTATGACATGCAAATAATTCTTACCAGTAACATTTTCTGATGGTCTCCTGTCTGGTGTGAGTAGCCAAAAACCACCATGTTCACATTGTAATGTTGCATCTCTTGGAAGCCCCATGGAGATTTATGCTCTAATAAAGCCGGATGCCCCACACCATTGCACAACAGACTGCCTTGAGTGAAACGCCAGTTACTAGCAAAATGGAGCCCTTTAGATAATATTATATAATATTAATACAATATATTAAAAGGTTACTTGAAAGAATAAAAAAATAATCAATATACCATAAAAAAAAAAAAAACATCTACCATAAACTCTTAAAAGTAATCCATGTGCGTATAATATTGAGGCTTTGACTTGGATGCAACTAAAAAACAAAATATATCAGCATGTGATAAAATTCAGATAACATGGGGGGGGGGTTGGGACCTGGTTATATCATGATGACCACAGCAGTAATAACCACAGTCAAATCTGTTCAATCTGACCGGGATTTTGGCCCTCTGCTCTTTGCACAATAGATGTAATTCATCAATATTTGTGACTTGTGTTGTTAAAGAAGCCCTAGTCACACAAAAACATACCTGAACGCCAAAAGCATTTGTCAGCTTGATGATATACAGAACGATATCCAAAAATGGCTGAAGAAAAAAAAACAACAAATGAAACTCACAATAAAACAACTCTATATACCCGCAACAATAATGGGAAATATCTATAATATAGGAGAATAGGAAAGCAAGCCACTAGTTAACGTGGCAAATGATTACATGTTATTCACAAGAACAGCGTATGCATGTGTGTAAATTGTATTGATAAATAACAGCATAATAAAAGGGGAGGCATAATAAGTGTAGCCAAAAGATTGTCATCTTCGGTACCAGTATATTGAACGTATGTTCATTTGTAAGTTGCATTTACTTTTAGGGTACCCTATCGTAACAGCTCTACCAAATCTGTTGGTGCTATATAAAATGTAAACGCAGTCATGAAAGTACAACAGTCTACAGACCACTTTATTGGGGTAAAATAGCTATGGATACATTTGTAAAGGAGGCCCCTGTCTGTAAATCTCACAGTGTAAGTAATACACCGGTAATATAAATGGCAGCTACATTAACTTTATAATTATTTTCCTTGTGAAAGGAATACAGTAAGAGCATAAAGGGCCATAGCCTATTTTTGAAGTACCCAGCACAAACTAAAAAAAAAAAAAAAAAAAAAAAAAAAAAAAGGTAACAAAACACTCACAACTAGAAGAGCCATGAGGAAACTCACCTTGCTTAAGTTTGAATACTGGTTCACCACGCTGTTACAAAACCTCTCAACATCTTGCGTGAGCAGCTGATCTGCATTTGCTGTCCTGTTGTCCAAGTTGCCCATTTTGTAATAGGTAAAGGATCTTAAATGGGGGAAAAAAGAACAATCTATGTGGGGAACGTATTATACATCTAATGGAACATTACTGAGAAGATAAGTAATTGTCTCTTAGGCTCAAAACATGGTTATATCACCACGATCACAGCAACAATAACCACAGTCAAACTCTTCCAGTAGTTATCAATCTGGCCGGGATTTTGTTCACCGGCGCTTTGTAGAATTGATGTAATTCATCAATGTTTGTGGCTTGAAGTCCTAGTCATACAAAAACATACCCGAGCCCCAATAGCACTTACCAGCTTGACAATATACAGACAGACATAATCCTACAGAATTAGCTGCTAGACACGATTAATCCATCTTGTATGTCCAGTTATTTAGCCTTGTTCAAGACTATGTTAGCTGTAGCTAAAGTTTCCACACACACACACACACATTTTATATATATACATACACAGCTACAGTTTTTACCATCATTAAGCCATGGCAAAAATTGCCCATAGATCCTGCTTTGCATAATTTTGTTTTTTTTGAAGATATAGGTTTTAAAAGGTGGCAAACACAGCAGAACAGATCTCTGCCTTGTAGGCCTCTATTGTTTTTCTCTTAGACAGCATGTCATGACCTACATGTACTTCCCAAAAGGGAGGCGGAATACCTTAAGGGGAGATGGTTCAGGACAACATGGCTACATATATATATATATATATACACATATATATATACATATATATATATATACATATATACACACATATATATATATATATATACATATATACACACACACACACACATTTACATATCATATATAAACACTTAAATGCAACATTCTCCTGAGCTTACAAACTCAGCGTCTCCTTGCACAAATATATCCACAGGCTAGAAGATAAAATAAAGTTAATATACGGACAGAATGTTTTAAGAGACGTGCATCTTCACTCATGCCATGCCACAGAGGCCAAAAGAAGAAAACAAACGTTTTAGCTCACTATAATAACTACAAAAGCGTCTGGCAGCGAGCGGCTCTAGGAAATATAATCTGGTCGTGTGAAATAGCCGCTACCAAGCACACACGTTTTAGCATGTCCCCCAATGTCTAATCTTTCGATTAAGTAGAAAAAAAGGCAACACAAGAATGCTTACGGCAGGCATGGTGGCTATAAAGTTGAAGAGGTTTCTGCTGCGGCCGATGATCGCACTGCAAACCACCACATGTATGTATGTATGTATGTATGTATGTATGTTATAGCGCACTTTTCACAGAGGCACAAGATTCTTGAGAAAATCGGTGAAATGCAATATCCTTATACAAGGCTTTTGATGGATGCAGAACGGATTTAAAATAAAGCCACGTGGCAGAAATACGATACTGCACAGGCTGCGCGCAAATAGGTGACCGTCAAAACCGAGATTCTACCAGCTGACTAGCAGCTATATGGCGCCAAACCGGGAGTAGGCGCCAAACCGGGAGTAGGCGCCAAACCGGAAGTGGCCATGGGAAGTCGGCGCATGCGCAGAACGGACCTGAAGCTAAACCGGAAGTGGGGCATCCACCTACTGCGCATGCGCGAAATCGGAAGTCAGCGCATGCGCAGAACGGACCTGAAGCTAAACCGGAAGTGGGGCATCCACCTACTGCGCATGCGCGAAATCGGAAGCCAGCGCATGCGCAGAACGGACCTGACTCTAAACCGGAAGTGGGGCATCCACCTACTGCGCATGCGCGAAATCGGAAGACAGCGCATGCGCAGAACGGACCTGCCGCTAAACCGGAAGTGGGGCATCCACCTACTGCGCATGCGCGAAATCGGAAGCCAGCGCATGCGCAGAACGGACCTGACTCTAAACCGGAAGTGGGGCATCCACCTACTGCGCATGCGCGAAATCGGAAGTCAGCGCATGCGCAGAACGGACCTGACTCTAAACCGGAAGTGGGGCATCCACCTACTGCGCATGCGCGAAACCGGAAGTTCGCGCATGCGCACAACGGGCCGGACTAAACCGGAAGTGGGGCATCCACCTACTGCGCATGCGCCAAACTGGAAGCCCGCGCATGCGCACAACGGACCTGACCCCGACTTTTTAGCTGATGAAAGATTGAGACAGATCATTTCATTGATGAAGATGATCTGCAGCAGCATGGTAGCAGATTCTTTTCTAAACACACAGCTGTCAGCACAGGTTTCACATAGTCCTGTAATTGGATTCTATAATTTTACATTTTCTTGGTAAAAACACATTTAATCTTTAATGTTTGTATATGTATATATACACAGTATTTATGTTTTACAGCAATTATATTCACACACACACACACACACACACACACACACACACACACACACACACACACACACACACACATACACATTTGGCCCATCAAAATATCAACCAGATCAGAAATACAGAAAACAGCCTGCGGTCTGATGACACGTTGTTATCACTAATTCAAGTTTAACCCCTTAAGGACCGGGCTCATTTTTCGTTTTCTACCCTGTGGGACCGAGGCTGTTTTGACACTTTTGTGGTGCTTGTGTTCAGGTGTAATTTTCTCCTCACTCATTTAGTGTACCCACATAAGTTATATATTGTTTTTTTCAGGACAAGATGGGCTTTCTTCAGATACCATTATTTTGATCGTATCATCTTATTTACTATAAAAAAAATAAAAAAAACATGGTGAAAAATTGAAAAAAAAAGACATTTTATGACTTTTATTTGAAAAATCTTTTACTCACCTAAAAAAGCAAGTAAAAAAACTAGCTAAATAGATTCTACTACTTGTCCTGAGTTTAGAGATACCCAATGTTTTTATGTTTTTTTGCTGTTTTTTGTACGTTATAGGGCAATAAGTACAAGCAGCGTTTTATGATTTCCAAATCTTTTTTAACAAATCTGGTCAGTCTGCCTACATCTCCTCTTTGGAACATCTTTGAAGCCGGTTAACTCAATTTAAAGGTAAGTGTTTGGTGTCGCTGGATGCCTCCTGATCGAGGCGTTCCAGCGACACCATTTAAGTTTAGGAGGCGATCGTTGATCGCCTCCTAAACGCTTTTAAAACAATGTATGGCGGCTGTTGACGCCCCGGGGAGGGGCCAGACATGGCCCCCGATGCCGATCTCGGCCTTGCTGAATGCCTCGACATCGAGGCATTGCAGCAAGGCCGTTTAAGCGAAGAAAGTGATCCTTGATCACTTTCTAAGCTTATTTAACTTTTTGACGGTTCAGGACCGTCAAAGGTCATTTAGTGACCTTCTTGTCATGACGGTCCTGAACCGGCAAAGGTCGCGAAGGGGTTAAGTTTAAAAGGCTAATTGATTATTAGAAAACTCTTTTTGCTATATTACAGCTACAAATTTCCATGAAAACAGCTAGCAGACCCCAAACATTTAACTAACTGCAATATTTTAACACGTTTGAGAAGTACCTGCCTCGAGCCCCGTGTATATTTCCTGATCATTGCCTCTGGGTCTCGGCGCGTACGATTCTTCTCACCTGATGCGGCAGAGGTAGGTGGCAACACAAAAACTCACAACTATGGATAAATATCACTGTTCTGTTACTGCTTATCTTAAAGGGAAAATATAATGTCACAGACAGCTTCACAAAAAATCATGTTAAATATGCATTAATATGCATTCTTAAAAAAAAAGCAGCCAATGAGTGACAAGAAAGCCATGCATTTCCCTTGTTACAAGGAAATTTAGAATATTTAGAATATGGCAGCAGCAGTATTGAGGTGCGTTCAAATAAAATAAGCAAAATACTTTATTATGCACAAAAGTGCTACTAGAGCATAAATTATAAAAAAACAATACATACATGGCAGAAGAGCAGATAATGTGGAAGATCCCCAACGTTTCCGCACAGCAGAACCGCCAAAGTCCATCGATGCTGCCCGTGTGTCCTGAGACAGTTCTTGGTCTTGTTTTAGCTTCAAGGTGGCTTTATGCTTGTTCCATGTATGTTCCCTTAAAAAAGCAAATAACAGGAATAGGTTGCAGTAGTTATCTTAACCGAGCAGAAGGGGTTCTAAAACATTTGGTCCGTAGTGAGGTCACTTACCAACGGCTGTAGGTAACTCGCAGTCCGGTCACTCGGCAAGGGTAGCAGGCGAATTACACAGGAGTGGTGTCAGGTCACCAGAGAACAGGACTGGACAGCGGTCAGGTCGATGATTACAGCCAGATAACTGAAATAGGATTGGGTTTCTTGCCACGACTTTTAACAACAGATAAAGAGTCAGATTACGGAGTTGAAAGTCAATAAAAAGGAAGCCATGAGCACCGTAAGTGTAAGGTGTATGCGTGAGGCCTTACACGGCTATTACTGCTGGGCGTTAATTAGCACCATGTACCACAAAGAAATTGAATACGAATCAGTGCTGTCCGGAATTCAAAAACCTGCAGAGTTTCCAATGGAAGCAGAGACTTATGGATAAACACATATAATATGTATTAACTCCTTAATTCCCACTTTAGGGATTTGAGAGGTAGACAGTAGTTCATTTTTGGTTTCAGATCCACGTTGAGGACAGAATAGACTGTCCTTAAGTGTAGCGAGGATAAAATGTGTAATAATAGTAATGGAGATCTGTGTAGGGAGAGGAACAACCCAGGGCCACCAAGAGCTGTCTCTATTTAGCATGATTATAATGCTAGGAGGGTACAGGTAGGCATTTTCATTATGCGGTGCTGGCGAGTGTTACCGTCGGACAGCACCCAATATAAAGCCAACGCTTGCCCTTTGCCTACCCCTTTGTTCACCAAAAGAAATGCTCTCCACTCTTCAGTCCTTTTTCCCAGTCTGTCTCTGGCGTGGTGCGGGTACTATAATACGTGACTGCCCATCAAAGCCGGCTTTTCCTCCCCATCCCCTGTGTCTTTTGATTGATTAAATATTAATTGCTTACCATTTGATGAATGCTCTCTTTTTCTGCCAATTGACAAATATGTTTTCTCGTGTTCAAGCTCCAAGAAAGGACCCATGCAAAAAACAAACAAACAAACAACAAAACAGTAAAATTTCAGATGAAGAAAAAAGCAAATAAAAAAGAAAAGATGCCAGAAAGACTCCTTCTGCATCAGAGGAAAACATTATGAAAACTGATAACTACTGGTTTCGCTTAATCAGTTATATTATAACATACATAACACATAACACCCTCAGCTTCATTAGGTTAACTGCAGCTCTAGTCTTATTATCATGAAGCCCAATGGAGTGATCCAGCTGATTATTGCTGTGGTTGCTTATAGCGATTAGACCATTTTTCAGCCAGCAGAATAGCTTTGTGTCTGAAATGCCGCCCCGACCCAGGAAAAAAAAAAAAAAAAAAAAAAAAAAAAGGAATATGATACGATTGGCGTCCAAGACCTGCAGTAACTGTGCTAACTATGGCTGTATAAAATAGTTTTGTGTGTTTGGGTTTATCTTCAGCTCCGTAGTTGACTACAAAACCGAATGCGAAGCGCAGACTATTTTTATTATTTACTGTTTTATATCGCACCATCAAATTCCAGAGCGCTGTACAATGGGTAGACAGGACATAGCAAGTAGCGTGTAACATAACACATTGACTTACAGAAACAACAGGTGAGGAGAGCCCTGCTCAAAGGAGCTTACAATCTAGAGGGATTTAGGGTGTATTACACCATAGTTAAAAGGTGCCATTGTAAGGGATAGACTAGCCACACTAGTGTAAGTATTGAATGAGAGGGACTAGGAGAGATGAGCTAAGGGAATATGGGGGTTGTTAATGTGCAATATTATAAGCGTCCTTAAGGAAGTGGGTCTTGAGGGATCTTTTGAAGGACCGAAGGCAGTGGGGAGAAGGATAGACCGGGGGAGGGCATTCCAGAGGATAGGAGCAGCCCTGGAGAAATCTCGTAAGCGTGCATGAGAGCTAGAAATCAGAGGAGAGGATAGAAGGAAATCGTTGGATGAGCGGAGGGACCGGTGTGAAGTGTATTTAGAGAGATGAGCGAGGAGATGTAGGGAGGGGAAACACTGTGAAGGGCTTTGAAAGAAAGAGTGAGGATTTTGAAATGAATCCTGAAGCGCACAGGCAGCCAGTGAAGAGACTGACAGAGGGGAGAGACGTTAGTAAAGCGACGGGAGAGGAAGAGGAGTCTGGCAGCAGCATTCTTGGTGGATTGTAGAGAGGTGAGACGGTTAAGAGGGAGACCAGCTAAGACAGAGTAACAGTAGCCAAGACGGGAGTGAGGGGAGGTGACGTTGAAAAGTGCTTGGGATGAGAGAAGGGGAGAAGAAAGTAGTCATGGTGCATTACAGACATAGTGTGGGGTTGCAGATGGCTGGAGAGAGATAATGATTTTACTAACAACAGAGGAAAGAGAAAAGAGGAACAAGAGGATTGTGAACACGGTATGTGAAGGAAAATGGTGATGGGAATGGAGGTGGGGGAAACACAAAAAGCAGTAGGCAGCACTTGACAGTTCAGTGGAATATTGATTGCAGGGAGTCTCCCAGGCCTTCTCTGTCCAACTTGGTGAACTCCCAGGTAGTGGCATCCGGTGATGGAAAGTGGCACATTCATTAAGATTTAAAAAATAGGGTACTTAACCTTAGGGGGCAGCGGCAGCTGCTCTCCTCCACTGCAGTCCAATCACTTTCCACGGGTTAGCTGCGTGAAATCAGGTGGAGCACTTTGCACACGCGCACACAATGTCCGCAGAGTCGGGGCTGGGGCAGTAAGTATATCACATGGCAGGAGATATAGAATGCACAGAAAATAGCTGGTGCCATTTCAGTGCGCCCAATAAAACCATATATTTTTGAAAACTAGACACCGCAGAGTGTTTTAAATGCTGGTATTTTAACTCTTTGCATGCACACATTTTACCACCAGCATTTTGCAGCAAGTTTGCAGTAGTATTTTTTTGTGTGTATTTTTCCCCCCACACACACCTACTTTATGTATGAATTTACAGCTCCTGGTATATGCCGCTGTCACACGACACCCCAATATGTGTTCAGCAACATCTCCTGAGTCCAGTGGGGAACTAAAAGGCCATATTTGGGACGTGTGCATTTTTCTAATTGGAAATTAGATGTGTGGCCATCCTTCCCCCCGTGTTAATTGGGACATTGTTGAACCCGGCCAATTCAATTTACCCCATCAAATCATAAATTTGGGCATTTAATATGCCAGTATTTTAACTCTTTCCATGCGAGAATTGTTTTAAGCAAATGTGCAATTTTAGGACTTGCTCACAAAAATATATTTTTCATATATAAATTATTTTATTTTTACATTTTTTTCAACTTGAAGGTTGCCCTGATAGTGACTTCAGTGGGAAATTATTTTTACATTTTACTGGGTTTTTTTTTAAACTATTTTTTTCTAATTGTTATTTTTAATTTAATTTTACTAATCACAGTGATTAGAAAGATGCGCTCCATTGACTTGCATGGTTGAATGCAGTACCTGTATTCAACCTGCAAGTGGAGCCAGAGTTCTCTAGAGGGTCTGGAGACCATCTAGCGAACTTTTTCAACTTGATTGCTTTTTACTTATTTTTTTTTTTTTTTTACAGGGTGGCCACCTTCTTGCGGATGGCAAAGATCACTTGCAGCGGCGGCTGTGACCGCTCTCCGGAGCGGTCACAGCCCGTCCTGGGTTAAGTATTTGGTGTCGCTGAATGCCTCCTGATCGAGGCATTCCAGCGACACCATTTAAGTTTAGGAGGTGATCGTTGATCGCCTCCTAAACGCTTTTAAAACGGGCGTCCGCCGCCATACAAGGTATGGCGGAAGTTGACACCCCGGGGAGGGGCCAGACATGGCCCCTAGTGCCGATCGTGGTGTTGCTGAATGCCTCGAGGTCGAGGCATTACAGCAACACCGTTTGGGTGCAGAAAGCGAACGTAGATCGCTTTCTGCACCCGCTTAAAGTCATGACGGTCCTGGCACGTCAATTGTCACTAACCTGATGTTAGTGCATGACGTGCCAGAACCGACAATTGTCATTAAGGGGTTAAAATATTTATGGATAGGGAAGGCTTCCCCACGACACTTACTCAAGCGCAGACCTGTATACCTTGCATTCTCGTCTTGGATAAGTGATGTAGTGTACAGTGACGTGATATTACACCCCGCGTGATGAGCCCGGTGATTTATGCCAGCAGAACAGTATCCTAGTAGCCGATACATACCTCCACCTTCATGCCACTTCATGGGTTGTATTTTGATAAATAAGGTGTATGAGTTTCTACGGGTAATGTATTATTTGCCATCAAGTTGAAGTTATTATTGGTTTAGTAAAAAAAAAAAAGGGTATGTTATATAATAAGGTATCGGAATGGTCTTACTTACATTCCTTCCGTCACTGCGGCCGCTGTAATCAGTCGTTTTAAGTAACAGTGATTTTGAACACAGGTGCAGATCTAAGATGCTGGCGTGCAAGCAGTTCTTCAGACGAGGGTACCGGTTTCCATGCAGTCTGCTTCTCCAGACGTGTTTTTTTTTTTTTTTTTTGTGTCCGTTCACATCCAACCCTTATGTTTGTATTATATCGGAAGGTTTAAAGCCACCAAGCGGTGTAGACAATTTGTGTATTTATCATTATTAACCCACAACAACCTGTTTATTTAAATAAGCAGGAGGTACGGGGAACATTTGAAGGGAATACATCAATGTGTTGCCCACAAAGTATTAGAATCGGATATTGTGTAAGTGAGATTCCAACTACAAGAAGTGCATCATAGCATAGTATGGAACATAAGGAAATGCGAGTAAAATTAATGGGTCACCAACAATGGTCACTCGTAGTAATTTGAAGTTACAATTGACCAGGGAATTTGCTCATTTGAAATATATCTATTTCCGACGAGGCACTGAATCTCTCTATTAACTTTCCGACCAGAGAAACTTGAATACATTTGAAGATCAAAAGGAGGACTGTGCTGACCCGAGTGCTCTGTGTGGGAAAAACAAAACCGACGTCAAAGTACAAAAAGCCCAAAGTGCTTACTTTGCACCGAACCCAATCCGTGGCTACTCGATTAGGAAGTCATATTTATTGAGGAGTCTGTTTACATTATATGTGGAATATTATGCACTAAAGAAGTTAAACGAATTGTGGCAGATGTTTGGATTTCAGTTATGTAGACTACTTTAGTGATCAGTCATAGAAGTCATTCCCCCCCCCCCCCGAGCACATAAATTGGATAATTTATGGTATTTCAGAAATCACTACTTGTGAAACGTCTGTGTGATTTTCCAACATATACTTCATTGCAGATTTCCATGGGATAATGATTAAGTATCCTATTACAGTGGGAAGGTAGGAGTGTATACTAGGGCATTCCTCATAGGATTTCATCCATGTAGTTTATGCAAGTTTACAGCTACCCGCTTCCTTACCGGTATAATATGGTGGTGGAGTGTTCAGGAGAAAAACATTTTTTGCACATTTTAATTACCTTGGATGCCTTATAAATATCCACGGTGACACAGGTTACTTCAAAAGGTTTTAGCAATAATTGGGGGGAAAGCAGACCAAGGACCGTTTAAGGTCTGAGTCTCTACATCGCATGGCATGGGAAGTTTTCTATGGCCGCTGGTTAGAGCCAACCGTACGGATTTGTTCCAGCGAATGCAGTAAGTTTGTGGATCAAACTTTACCCAGATTGTTTACCATTTGCCAGGATGACATTAAGCACAGAGTAGAGACTTTGGGGAAGGATTCACACACATTCAATTTATTGCATACGTAGTGCATGCCTTCATCAAGCACATTTCTATGTTACACGATTTGCTCAACCCCCCCAAAACACATATCTACAATACATGGTTTACGTTCCAGTAGAGACTGCTCCATTTAACAATGTAAAAAGTCATCCTACTAGTTTAAATTAATAGATTTTAAATCTTACTGGGAAGGACATGTAAATCTTTATCAGGGAACTGTATAAAATCTGACGACGTATGAATTCAGTCCAACCCGCACACCTAGTGAGACATACGAACCTGTCAACTGGCTCTATTTTGGGCCAAGTGCCAACGCTCAGGGATTTTACTCAACCGATTAGTCAGGTGCAAAAAAATTGAACCGGAGATTAATTTAAAAGGAAAACCGTTACAGCAGATGCAGCGTATCCCATCAGAGCCAGGTGCTTAGGGGATCCTCTAGTCTAGCCAGCGGTATCTAGTGCAAAACAAGAAGTGACACAATCATCTACGATCCTACGGCCATTCTTTGGTCAAAAAAAAAAAACAAAAAGAAATTATAGCATTCGCTTCGGAACTAAACTTCAAAAACTTCAAAAAAAAAAGTTACTTTCGAGTTCCAGTGTACACCGATATTTATCAGCATAAAACACTTAAGAGCTGAATTCAATGGCGTCATCTGTTATCTGCTGTTTCCTCTGCTGTCCATGTGGAGGTAGTACTGCGAGAGAGGGGAAACATGAATCAGTGACCTCAATATTACGGAGCAAAATAATAAAAATGTAGTTCTAATATTAGAAACACCACGTGTATCACCAAAAAAAAACAGATTTGCACATATACTGGTGGTGCGGCTGTGCCATCTTCAGACCTTAAGCCTGGCACTGGCATTACAACATAAGGATCCCCTTAAAATGAGCAAGGCAAAGCACGCTTTCTTGGCAGAGGTAATTACGTCTCTTAAGAAGCGGCCTTTGCCTCATCAAACAAGAGTTGAGGTTCTCCCTAAACAGCGATCGACTGTCCCACTGACCACAAGGACACAGAATGAGGCCCAACTATGATTCAGTACCTGCCGCCTATTCCTATGAAAGGCGCCCACTCACTCGCATTGGCAAGGGTTGGGGTTTCAGCTTTCTCGCTTTACAATTCAGTTTGCCGGTTTGTCCAGCCTCAAGGGCTGAGCTGGCCCTGTATAATGCACAATGTGATAGGCGAAGAGACTTATTATTTATGTTTTATATAGCACCATCAGATTCTGTAGCGCTGGACAACGGGTAGACAGGACATAGCAAGTAGTATGTAACATAACAAATTGACTTACAGCAACAACAGGTGAGGAGGTCCCTGCGCAAAGGAGTTAACAATCTAGAGGGATTTAGTGCCATGGTAAGGGATGGGGCAGCCACACTAGTGTAAGTACTGCATTAGAGAGACTAGGAGAGGTGAGCTAAGGGAATATGGGGGGGGGTGTTAATGTGCAATATAAGCGCCCTTAAAGAAGTGGGGAAGAGGGATTTTTTGAAGGATCGAAGGCAGGGAGAGAGACGGATAGACTGGGGGAGGGCATTCCAGAGGATAGGGGCAGCCCTGGAGAAATCTTGTAAGCGTGCATGAGAGCTAGAAATCAGAGGAGAGAAGGAGATCATTGGATGAGCAGAGAGAGCGGCGTGGAGTGTATTTAGAGATGAACGAGGAGATGTAGGGAGGGGAACCGAAGGGCTTTGAAGGTAAGAGTAAGGATTTTGAAATGAATCCTGAGGCGCACAGGAAGCCAGTGAAGAGACTGACAGAGGGGAGAGATGTTAGTAAAGCGATGAGAGAGTAAGATAAGTCTGGCAGCAGCATTCATGGTGGATTGTAGAGCGGTGAAGCTGTTAAGACCAGCTTAGACAGAGTTACAGTAATCAAGATGGGAGACAATCAGGGCATGGACAAGAGCCTAAGTGGCATGCTGTGTTTGGAAGGGAGGGATGGATGCTGGCAATGTTTTTTAAGATGGGGACGGAGACAGACTGAATGTGGGGGGTGAACGAAAGGTCAGAGGTCAAGGGTGACACCAAGACTGCGTGTGCATGAGTAGACTGGGAGATGATGGCGCAATCAACAATGAGGGAAATTGATGGGGGAGTCTTAGCATCGGAAGGCGGGAAGATGAGAAGTCCTGTTTTGGAGAGGTTAAGTTTCAAGAAACATGTTGATATCCAGGTGGAGACAGATGCAAGGCAGTTAGTTACACGATCTAAGGCAGAGGGAGAGAGATCAGGGGAGGATAGATAGATCTGGGCTTCATCAGCATACAGGTGGTATTGAAAGCCTAAGGATGAGGGCAGGGCGGTGACTGTGCAGATATGTCATCTCTGATAGTTTTCATTTTATTATCGAAGTATGTGGCAAAGTCTGATGCATTAAGGTTAGTGGAAGGGGTCGTAGGGATCGGTTGAAGCAGGGAATTGAAAGCATTATTAGAGTCGTTTAGGGTTGTAAGACAGGGAGGAGATTGAAGGCAGAGTAGTAGGAACATAGCATTCATTGATAGCGCAGAAAGTCAGACATGGAATGAGGGGACTTTCGCCAACTACGTTGAGCGGTGCGGGAACATCGACGTAGGTGTTGGGGTTACAGTCATGTGCCAGGGTTGGAAGCGTGAACGTCGCGAGGAGCGAGTAGTAACTGGTGCTACATGATAGAGAGCAGATGCGAGAGTGGAGTTATAGACAGAGGTGGCGTTGTTAAGGGCATGTCATGTTTGAGATAGGAGAGAGAGTAAATTGATTGAGTTCTGAAGGTTAATAGAGCTGAGGTCTGTGCGGAGATCTGTGAGAGCCAGGGACACCTTTATCTAATCAGTATTCATGTCCTAAACCTTCTCCCCACCCACCCTTACAAATGAACAACGGCGTAAAGGTAACATAATGGTGAGGAATAATCATGTAGATTCAGTGAGAAGGAGAAGATAACTCCCAAGGGTATACACTTAAGGTGGGTTTGTAACATATATGCCTTGCTTATTTAATGCCTAAGCATAGTTACATATACGTATTTAGTGTAAAGAACTATAAATGCGGGTTTAGCAAAAGGGGCACATTAAGTCTCCAAGTAGTGGTAGTAGTAGAAGTTGTAGTGTGGTCAACAGGTGTATCTGTCTAGAAGGTTAATGAAGATACACAATGTCTTGAATAAACGCATGGTCTACCTTTTCTTTTCAGGCTAGGAGCCCTTTTCATAGCATTTTCTTTAGAGATGAAGGGAATTATGATTTTTTTTTTTTTTAAATACAATTATGCAGACTCTGCAGTGCTTTCATGAAATGTTTAAAAGATTTACCTCGTGGTGCTTCCATAGGGACTTTCTGTGTGACACTGTGCTTCCTTTTCTTATCCTCTTAGGTTGGAATAGCTTTGTTCACAGTTGAAAGAGGCAACGTGCTGGAGACAACAGACGGCATTAGAAGACCAATGTATGAAAATCTGGAGCGTGTGTAAGACGACGTCTAAGCAACTGATTTTGGAACACACGGACAGCAAAAAGTTTCCACGATCGGATGGCTTCTGTGGATAAAATTCTGTCAACGGCAGAAAATGTCACAGAATTTATAAGGTCCACGCGCTAATGACATTTCTTTATAAACGTCAAACAATTATAAACTGCCTGCCGTCCTTCACCAGGAGCTCTGGGCGTATGCGGAATCCCAATCTGCACTGCTTGGGCACCGTGTGTTTAGTTTTATTAACTACAGGAGCGAAGCTTTGGTCGATTAGTTAGCACAGGGTTCCATAGGGATCTTCAACTGTCCATATTTACAGTTTTGTGCACATTGGTGTTATTGCCAGAGCTGTAAGACTCTTGTGTATCGTAATCAAAGTCAATAATCCAAAGTGACTGATTTAGCATAGCCACAGTGAAAAATACTAATTTCAGAAAATGTGAATTTGAAGTTAGATTGCCCAGACTTGCTTTTATTATGGACTTGCTTCTATTATAAAGTTTTACTATGTTTTTTTTTCCCCATTTCATTTCATTGTTGAGCAAGTACAAATTGGAGATAGTTGGATGGATTTATTAGCGGTCAAAAACAGAATATTGAAAGTTAAATCCAATTCCTCTGTAATCCTAGTATCGCAGTGTGTCTCATCCACTGAACACACCAGCTCAGCCTATAAATTGACACATATACAATGCTAGAAAATCAGAATTCTGTAGTCTGTAAATTAAAACCAAGATCAAATACGTACTGCCATCCTCTGCTTTTCGCCCCCACTCAGTACATCCAGTCTTGAACACTGTCCCAGCCGCCTTCACGTTCCAAAATCTAACCCAGCTGCACATTGTCAAGGTATTCCTTCAATACCTAGGGAGTGAATATAAAACAAAGATGAGTAGTTAAGCCACTTAACTAAATACAGCTAAGCAAGTCATTTCAGTGTGTAAGAAAATTAGAAGAGAAGTTTCAACATACTGGACCGTTTTTCTCGCCTTATCAGGAATACCTTTACGTTTCCAGTGTTCTGGAGTGTCTGGGTAAATGACTTGGTCCCGTAACGTTCCCAAAGTCATATGGTCTCTATGTAAGATATTGTCATTTCCCGTCCTGCGAGGACGATTCGTCCCAATGCCTGAGACATCCTCAGCAGCATTCTTCCACTCTGGTAATAATCCTTCAAGGCAAAGCATTAAACATTAAGAACGTGCCCGGCTGCAGAGTATATCATCGTTTATCCCACCATTATTTCACTCACCTCAAGGAGCTCAGCTCAGTCCACGCGGGGTGGTTAGGGGTGAGGAACGGACTGCTGACAACCAGGTAACCAACCACAGTCTCTAGATCTGCAATAATCAAAAAGCACACCACAGACATTAAATGCCAGCATAGACACTGACCACTTAAAATCAAAACTTTTTACACAGCTATATGCAGATGAAGCCATCTGAGAGACCCAGGCATACAGAGTGTCTCCCACTGCCTCAGCCTACCTATATCCCACAGTAAATAATAATAATGCTAAACTGTCACCATCTTCTATAGCAAACGTAAAAATATTACTAAAGTATGACATGCAAATAATTCTTACCAGTAACATTTTCTGATGGTCTCCTGTCTGGTGTGAGTAGCCAAAAACCACCATGTTCACATTGTAATGTTGCATCTCTTGGAAGCCCCATGGAGATTTATGCTCTAATAAAGCCGGATGCCCCACACCATTGCACAACATACTGCCTTGAGTGAAACGCCAGTTACTAGCAAAATGGAGCCCTTTAGATAATATTATATAATATTAATACAATATATTAAAAGGTTACTTGAAAGAATAAAAAAATAATCAATATACCATAAAAAAAAAAAAACATCTACCATAAACTCTTAAAAGTAATCCATGTGCGTATAATATTGAGGCTTTGACTTGGATGCAACTAAAAAACAAAATATATCAGCATGTGATAAAATTCAGATAACATGGGGGGGGGGTTGGGACCTGGTTATATCATGATGACCACAGCAGTAATAACCAC